>NC_133772.1:2071814-2116118 GCF_003597395.2 Chelonoidis abingdonii
GGAGGGTAGTGAAGCCCTGGAATGGGTTACCTAGGGAGGTGATGGAATCTCCATCCTTACAAGTTTTTAAAGGTCAGCTTGACAAAGCCCTGGCTGGCATGATGAAGTTGGGCTTGGTCCTGCCTGCAGCAGGGGGTTGGACCAGATACCTCCTGAGGTCTGTTCCAGCCCTAGTCTTCTAGGATTCTAGGAATAGGGATCCATTCAAACATGTTGACTTGCTGGTTTGGCAGGATACATACAAACAAAAAGGTTGACTGAACCATTTGTTTTCATTTCAAACAAACTGAGGTAAAGAAGTATCTCTAGTTCGTGCACTGAATTGATTGTTCCTGCTCATAATGTCCTTCCAGATTTTAGCAGTAGTAGCTCACACCTCTTCCTCTCTAGAGTTTATTCATATATCACAAGGGGAAAAGAAGCCTTCATCCTTTTTCAACTCCCAAGCAGCTTCTTACATTTGAATGAAGTAGCTGCTTCAGCTGGAATGAAGAAAATATTCTTTCTGCACCCACAGAAGAGGCTAGTGCTGCCAAAATCTGGCTGAGTGTTTCAATAACTTCTGGACCCTCAGGTGCTTAGGCAATGACTTCCAACAGTTCAGTGCTTTGACTTCCTCTGACACTTGGCAGCAAACATGGACTTCTTCATATAGGTATTTATTTAAATTACTTTAATAGGCTGGAGCAACTAGAGGCCTTAACATCACCTATCAAGTATAAAATTTGAAATGATGACAGGTTTAAAAAAAAAAACTTTTTCAATATAAATTTAAAAAACCCAGTTTAAATAAAACAAATCTCTTGGGGGCGGGGTTGGGTTGTGAAAAAGCCATTGATTGGTCTTGCCCTTGATTTTAGAAGAACTACTTCATCTGAGAGAATCAGAAACTGCTTGTATTCTAGTCAAGGAGAGGAGGCAGCAAAATTCATCCTAGCAGTAATTTGTTGGGCCTTATTTGCTCGGTCTTAAACAAACAAGTGTGCAAAACTCTACCAGGTCTCTTTTATGTAGGCCCAGCTAAGAGGTGGTAGGAGGGGCAGGAATGCTGTCTCCGTCCCGGATCCAGTAGCAATCGCACAGGATATTGCCACATAACCTACATTTTACAGCCAAACTGTCTAAGCCATTCCTCTTCTGTGCTTCCTGGTTTCAAATCCACAAAACCTTCCCCTTGCCAGTCACTGCCCAGGTGCTGCAGCAAGCAGAGGAAACTGAGCAGTAACATTGTGACACCAGAGGTAACTCAGCCACCTGTCGCTCCCTGACTCCACTAACCCTGAGCATAAACCCCAAGCCTGAGCCCTGCCTTGGGCATTGCTCCCACTGAAACCTGCAGGTTCATTTACTGACTTATGCAAATCACCTGTGGCGAGTTAGCACTGACTGGCTGAATTCACTGGAAAGTCACAATGCCCTTCAGCTTACAGCACTAATAGAAGGGGCACAGGGTGGAAATCAGGCTTTTCTGGTGGCCTGTTTTCCAATTGAGAAGAAGGGACAAGAGGGAAGGAGGAAGAGGGAAGCAAAATGGTCAAATTCCAAATGCCCCTAGCGAGTCACAGATTAATTCCAAGCCCAGAGGAAACCACTGTCATCTGACTTTCTGTTTCACTTCAGTCATAGAATGTGCCTCAAAATAATTCCCATAGGAATTAGAGCAGATTTTTTAGTAAAACACCCAAGCTTGATTTTAAAACAGGCCAGTTGTGGAAAATCCAGCACAACCCTCAGTGAATTGGTCCAAACTCTCATGTTAAAAATGCTCCTCGCCTTATTTCCAATGTGTATTGGTCTAGCTTCAACTTCCAGCCATTGTCTGCTCATAGCCTTTATTTGGTGAAGTGAAGATGGAGGCTCACTGCAGCAAGCTACAGAGCTCTCCGAGGTTCCCCCTGCCCCGCATCCCTGTCCTGCCTGGCTGTTGTCAAGGGAGCTCTGTGAGGTCACAGATGCCTCATTCATAGAATCATAAAATATCAGGGTTGGAAGGGACCTCAGGAGGTATCTAGTCCAACCCCTTGCTCAAAGCAGGACCAATTCCAAACTAATTGTCTTTGCTCAATGGGCTGAGTTCCTGCCAAAAGCTTTTGTGAAGTCACTGACACACCCACCTTCCCTCGCAGGCCTGACGTCTGCCCCTGGCCAGCCCAGCTGGATGTTTGAGCTGCACCCCGGATCACCCCACTTGCTCATTATTGATTCTGGGGAGCAAGCAGGCTACCCAGTAAAACAACAGAGTCTGTTCCTCACCCCACACTGAGTTTTTCATACAAGCATCGGTTGTGAAACAATTCAGTCTCCTAACGTGGCCTCTATTTCACAGACTATGAAATTTCACACCCTTAGCACCCTATTAAGCCCAATTGCGTGTAATTCACTAAAAGGCACCTTCCCAACCAGTTATGATGGTAGGACACCAGGAAACAGAGACTCCATCTCTCCCCTGGGTAATTTGTTCCAGTGGCTAGTCCCCCTGACTCTCATAATTACATTTGAAATTGACAACCTCTGATAAGGGCCAAACTTATGACAATCTTTGAAAAATTTAAATAGAAGAGAAAAAATAACATTCAGTAGAACATGTTCACTGCCAAGTTTCAGACAGTCGCACCACTGATGTGATAGCTAAGGCCCTGGAAGCAAAGTTAGCTGAAATGCTAAACCCAGCTTTGGGCAGCAGTAGCTCCTTGCAAAGTGCAGAAAATATTGTCTTCCTTTCAGTTTATTCAAATGGTTCAGTTCAATCGACTAGTTTGTAGAAATTCAAGAAAGCCATTGGGAATTCACAAAACAGGCAAACTTGTTCTTTTCCTCCTCAATCTATGGATAAAAACTAGGGGATAGATCTACTGGTTCATCAATCTAGAAACACGTGGAGACAAGAATGTATCATTTCAGTTCACTAACCACACATCAAATTGCCTTTGTTTAAGAAATCAGTTAGTTTGAAATGCAAAACATTTTGATACAACTTCTTCTTATGCTTCTTTCTAGCTCTGGCATGACCTTGCTGTGTGACCAAAGAGAGGTCACTTCTTTTCTCTTTCCCTCGGTATCACGGGGGATGAGAGAAAATTCTCTCAGTCGTAGCAGGGAGAGATTGAGCAAGTCAGGCCGTGTTAGGGCCCTTGTGCTCTAAAGAACAATGGGCGATTGTTGTTTGGGGCAAGAATCCCCAAACAACGGATTTGTTACTTGTCCCCCAACCAAAGCCAATAACACATCTCTGTATTTTCAGTCAATGAGTTAGACCTTCTCAGCACCCCTCTGTCTCCCGCAGCCCTCAGGTGTTCCTTGGATTAGGGAGGCTTGGATGCTAAGAGAACTGGAATTATTTACTGGTTTCCTGGGTGTTACTAGCCCAGGAGGGTCTCAGTCTGGCCCCCAAGCCCACACTCCCAGACACTAAAGATCAGGATGGGTTGATTTCACTCAAAGTTTTTTTGTATTTTGCATTTTTGAATTATTTCCTAATGAAAGACTTGATTCTCATGAAATCTTAGAGCTGGCAGATGACAGAACAAGGAGCAATGCTCTCAAGTTGCAGTGTGGAAGGCTTGGATATTAGGAAAAACTTTTCACTAGAGGGTGGTGATGCCTTTCAATCTGCTAGGATAGAGTCCCCTATCTTGTACTCTATCTAGAGCCTATATTTTTTCTTACCTTCTACACAGATGACAAATGTCTTTTGAAAAAAATCCACACAGGAATGACAAACACACGCACTGAATCTCCTGCACACCAGCGTCTCTTGGTCCTCAGCGAGAGACCATGAGATGGAGGCTTGCTGCAGCAAGGCTACAGGGCTCTCCGAGGTTCCCCCTGCCCCACATCCCTGTCCTACCTGGCTGTTGTCAAGGGAGCTCTGTGAGGTCACAGCCGCCTCATCATCTTTGCCCAATAGCCTGAGTTCCTGGCAAAGGCCTTTGCGAAGTCACTGTCGCACCCACCTTTCCCTGGCAGGCCTGACGTCTGCCCCTGGCCAGCCCAACTGGACATTTGAGCTGCGCCCCAGATCACCCCACTTGCTCATTATCGATTCTGGGGAGCAAGCAGGCTACGCAGTAAAACAGCAGAGTGTGTTCCTCACCCCACACTGAGCTTTTCATAGAGGTTATGAAACAAGTCGATCTCCTAATCTGGCCTCTATTTCACAGGCTATGAAATTTCACACACTTTGCACCATATTAAGCCCAATTGCTTGTAAGTCACTAAAAGGCACCTTCCAGACTGACAGGCAGTTGTGATGTGAAGACACCAGGAAACAGAGACTTCACCTCTCTCTTGGGTAACTTGTTCCAGTGGCTAGTCTCCCTCACTGTCAGAAATGTGCACCTACGTCTCATTTGAACTTCTCTTGGATAAACAGCAAAGCTGGCTTTTCCAAAACCTTTCCCCCCAGTCCTCTGCATCCACTTGAGATTGTGCCCAGCAGAGGCTGGTGGCAGGAAGGGGAAGGGAGAGGAAGCCATGCAAATGTTGTGGCATCTGCACTACCCCCCAGACACACACAGCAATGCAGAGCATAATATCCAGGACAGTAAATTATTTGGCCATAACCTACCAAATCCTCAGTGTTGAAAGTTCAATTTCTCTAGAAAACAATGGGAGGGAGGGGTTAGAGAGTTGCAGTGACCACCTGGACTTCCAATCTCTGGCCAGGCACATCCCCCTCTGCAGAGTTTTCACTGCTGTCGTCTCCAAACTGGTCCTCCTGATCTAACGTGAGGTCACCTCCTGGCCTTTAGGGACACTGGCAGGATCTTCCCTGTTCTCAGCTGCAGCGTCACCCTCGTTATCCTGCCTGATAAGGATCCGTCAGGGCTCAGCTAAATGGCATGCGGCATGACAGGCTCTTTGCTGAGCGCCCTTGACAGCACCCAGTCGAGATCTGAATCGGACGGGCACGTGCAGGTGCATTTCCTGACTTTTTACTGGACTCCTGGACCCTCTCATGCTGCTGCTTCAAATGTTCCTTCTCGCTCAGCGCTGAGCAGCAGAATGCTCCTTGCACTTTGGCTGTGCGACATCCAGACGTCTAGTCCTGCTGCTCTGAAAGAAACCGTCTTCACAGCTCTAATCCTGGCAGATATTGATTAAAATCTTGCCGTGCTCCTCTAAGTGAATTTGTGATTGGACGTGCTTCTTGCTAGGAGGGATTTTCAGATACATGAACTGCATGAAACAGAGGGAAAGACAAAGAGAAGCATCCACATGTCTAAGAACTTGAACAATATTTGAAGACCATATAGTGGTGTCTAACTACCTCCTGCTGCCAGGAGACGCAACTGGTATTTTAATGACACACACACCCTGCCTGTGCCTGACCTAAGATTCAGCACCCTGAGGAGGGATAGCTCAGTGGTTTGAGCCTTGGCCTGTTAAATTTAGGGTTTTGAGCTCACTCGTTGAGGAAGCCATCTAGGGAACTGGTGTAAAATTCTGTCTGGGGATGGGTCCTGTTTTGAGCAGCGGGTTGAACTAGATTTCTCCTGAGGTCCCTTCCAACCCTAATATTCTATTAATTCTGTCCTCTTGTGTTGGCAGAACAAATAAACCCCAACTCCAGTTACCCATTACATAATCCATTTGAGTTCAAGAAAGAGAGATCTCTCTCTTGCAACACATTTTAACATTACAGGGCAAAGACTAAGGTGAGTGGTCGATTTTTCTTTCAGTTCTAACACCTGAGTTTTTTCCACCTTCCAGAACTTCTCCATTTCCCCTTCACTTCACGCCCTTGGACAGTTTTCACAGTTATAGCTGGACCTACACACAGCTGCAAAAGTGAGCCCTTCTCTAATTCTTCCTGTCCTGCCAAGCACCTGGGTGTTTGTGTGTGTTGTTTCTTGTGCAATAAAAGCAAACTTTTAGAATGATAAAATATCTTGATTTTTTTTCCTACAAGGTGAGGTTGCGGGCACTGCCAATACATGCACAGGCATTTTAATCACTTTATTACAGGAGTACAAGGCCCCCAATGCCACTATTTCCCCCTAAGAAAACTACAGGTAATATAATATTGAAGCAACTCAGACAGAGATATATGTTACTTTTGGGTCATTGTCAAAGTGCTGCCTCAAAGCAGCCCTGATTTAAATAGCTTCCCCTCGGGCTTCTCTGACAGCCCTGGTATCTGGCTGCTCAAAATCAGCAGCCAAGCGGTATGCCTCAGCACTCCACCCCTGGCTATGACCATAGGAAAATTATCCTCAGTGAGGTCCAACCTGCCATAAAGGCATTGCCAGCATACTTCATGAACCCAAAAGCTATGGTCTACCCTATGCACCTGCTTTGTGAATGCTGAAAGCAATCTGAAGTTGCTCCTATCCATATCAAGCAGAATTCTGGGTGCCTATGAGTCTTCTTCAGTTAGGAACTTCACGGTTAACTACACTGCCATCCATGATGTCTTCATGAGAGTTAACGGAGCACAGGAGAGCAGTGCAGAATCCATCCCTTCTCACAGACATGCACAGCAAAGAAGAGCTGTTGAAAGAATCCCATGGAAGAAAGCCGGAAGCCCATGGACTGCTTGGACAGAAAGCAATGCATCACAGGACATTTAGCCCTGTCCCAAGATGAGTACCGATCCACTCTGTCGTTCCACAACACCTAGCGACAGAAGGACTGTGGGATAGGTACCCACAGTGCATTGTTCACACTGTAGATGATGGTGCCCCTGCTATGGACATGATCTGCCAGGGAGGGAGCAAGTGAACATGAAATTGCAATTTTTATTATGTCGACTTTTGGGTGTCGACATCACTTTTGTTGACGAAATTGGTAAAGTAGACTTGGCCTTAGATGTTCACAGCAGTCTTTCTGGCCGGGGATTCAGTGAAGAACGAACACTGATTATGTCACTCTCCTGCCTTAAATAGGTTTTATTTATGGTGGGAATCCTTTGTTTTCCAGTGTGGTGTCCCCCTCCAGGGGAAAAATACTGGTATTCTAACATGGAGTCCAGTACCACTTGACATGATCACATGACCCTCCAGCGTCAAAGCAGCCATGACTCAAAGGCCATCTGTAGCATCCCAGGAAGGTGGGAGATTAGCATCTTCAAAGACCTATCATTCTCCCTAAAGGTCTTTTGACTTGTTCCCAGCTAGCCAGCCAGGCTGATTGCATTCTGTCTGGCGAGCATTCCCCAGGTGCAAATACTTTCATAGTACATATGTATTATTCAATATTCCTAAGTCCAGATACAGAAATGATAAACGCATACAAATAGGATAATCATATTCATAAAATCATAACCTTTCCAATGACATCTGTGACAAAGTTCCTCCTCCACCTTGGTGGGTCCTGCGCTTATTGGCGGATTTGTTCACCTCAGTGATTTTCCCTTCTTGTGGAACCCACAGTCTGAGTCAGCTCCTCCTGTGTCTGATCAGGAGCTGGGAGGTTTGGGGGGAACCCAGGCCCGCCCTCTACTCCGGGTTCCAGCCCAGGGCCCTGTGGATCGCAGCTGTCTATAGTGCCTCCTGTAACAGTTGCAGGACAGCTACAACTCCCTGGGCTACTTCCCCATGGCCTCCTCCAAACACCTTCTTTATCCTCACCACAGGACCTTCCTCCTGGTGTCTGACAATGCTTGTCCTCCTCAATCCTCCAGCAGTATACTCTCTCACTCTCAGCTCCTTGCCTTCTTGCTCCCAGCTCCTCACACACGCTCCTTCTCCTCTGGCTCCTCTCTGCCTGACTGGAGTGAGCTCCTTTTTAAACCCAGGTGCCCTGATTAGCCTGCCTTGATTGGCTGCAGGTGTTCTAATTAAAGTAGCTATCTCTACTGCCTTCTAGAAAGATCTTAATTGGCTCCAGGTGCCTTGATTAACCTGGAGCAACTGCCATTTGGTTACCAGGGTACTAGGGATTTGTTTAGCCTGGGGCTAACATACCTGTTTCTCAGTACTTTACTGTAGCCATCTGGCCTTGCCCCATCACACATCTCATAGGCCTTATCTTGCACAAAACATATACTAGCTATGCTATAATCACATTATAACAATATTTCTATGAAGAATATGGGGTGTAGTGTTACACCCCTCATATATGTACAACACACGAGAATATTAATGATCAGAAAGCTTTTAGTTTTCAAAAGATACCTCACAAGGCATATTTTGCACAAAGATTGTGACAATACTGTGTAGGGTGTGAATACCGGGTGTCTAGTGTCGTGTGACACAGTCTATCTGCACCAAGAGTGAGGAAAGGTAGGTGTGAGATGAGGACCCAGTCTGGTGGGGTGGTCAGAGGGTTAGCTGCAGAAGCACAGTGAGGAGAAGGACCCTGGAGATGATGGAAGAGGGACGGGCACTGTCTGAAGGGAAGTTCACCACTTTGAAAGTCACACCAGGCACATTCTCTTGGATCCAGTCATTGTGGGCATTCGGGCGGTTGTAGACCCCAGGGTAACCAGGGAGAATACTGAGTACCTCGTTCACCTTTCCTATCAGTGTCCAGCTCACAATCCCAGCAAGGTACCAGGTCCCATTCTGTTCACACACCAGGGGTCCCCCGGAGTCACCCTAGAGACAGGGAAAGAAATGGGGCTTGATGGGGGGGGTCCAGTCTGCATCATCCACAGGGACAGTGGTGGGTTCTCTATCTTTTGATGGATTCACAATCCCACTGGCTGCCTTTCTGGGAGATGTTTTATCCAGACACAAGTCTCGGGTTCCAGAAAAGAGGTAATTGGGTACAGTTGTGGGCTGGGTTATACAGTAGGTCTGATTGAATGGGCTGATGGACCCTGATGACTTTATACTCTATGGTGCATCCTCACGCCAAGGGGTGCCTTGTCTAAACACCAGGGAATGAACTCAAGGCTCTGCCCCTCCATCCAGGCCCACTGTTCGGTGGGTGTCCCTGACACACAACACCAAGCCAATAGGGATCATAGGCCAGGAAAAGCAAGGTCTGTAGGATCAGTCAGGGTCTGTGCAGCACGCAGCACAAAAGGGGCCCTGATCTTTGTTGGAGTCTGTGTATTGCCCAGTACAAAGAAGGGTGGGGTATCCCAATCTCAGTCACAGAATCTCACCGGGGCCGTCCCTTTATAGTCTTCCATGTGCCCGGCACATATCATGTCCTCTTTGATGGGGTTGCCACCCGCAGGATTTTGTAATGCTTCCCGGAAGAGATCGTTGCAGATCGTGGTGTCTACGGTGAGCACCTCCAGCTCCTGCAGCATCTCTGCTAGGGAAGAATTCACTGAAACGAAAGGCCCGAGGGCAGGGTGACTCCCGCGGCATGAGTGGAAGTCACATAAAAAGCTGTCACATTAAGGGTCTAGAAGAAGTTCCCAGCTCTAGAAGTTGAGTGGGGTGGAGTGGTTAGAGCAGGGGGCTGGGAGCCAGGTCTCCTGGGTTCTCTCCCTGGCTCTGGGAGGAGAGTGGGATTAAATGGGTGGGGGAGGGGCAGATGACAAGTTTAACACATGCTAAAGGCAACGACCCAGATTTTCAAAGGTATTTTATGCGTAGCTCACTCAGCTTTGCTGCCCCAAAGTCACGTAGGAGCCCTAATCATCTTGCAGATACTTGGGGTCAGATTGTCAAGGGCAAACTGACATCTACTGAATAGCCTGTCTGCGCCTTTAAGTGCTCAAATCCCTTGGACATTCTGGCCTGTAGACACGTGAAAATTCTGCTCTTTGTCAACCCATCAATTTGCCTTGGTTTGGGTCAATGGGTTTAAATCTCTGAGTGGATGCTGCAGATTTCCAGGCCAGGTCTACACCCATGGCCCTGAGGACAGAACTAGGTGTGTGATTTGATGCTGCTTGGCGCCACCTGGCGGGCCGACTCTGACACTGTTTTCTATTGATCTTGAGCCAGCGTCAGTAAACATCCAGGTGCCAGCTAAGCCAAGAGGAGTGGTTTGAAACCCATACTGGGGCGTGCACTTGTACCCTCCCAACATGAACATCCGTTCATTGGGCAGGAATTAAATCCCCCATAATATAATTTAATTTTGACGGACAAAATTTTTATTAATTGTTAAGGACTTTTTTTGATTTTCATCAATTTACATTTTCACAGTTATGCAAAATTATGGGTTTTAAGCTTTTTTTCATTTGTATTGATTTAACTCTTCACGGTTGTGGAAGAGTATGCGGGGGTCAGGCAACAGTATTTAAATGACAATAGAGGTTGAGATTCAAAAAAATCAAAGCTGTATCACCGTTAAAATGCAAATCGTCAATGTCCTATGTAAAAAAAAAGAAATGCTAAGTAACGATCCTAAAATCAAACTCAAACAGCATTTTTCTTCCTTTGCCTGTCAGTAAATTTTGATTATTACCAATGGAAATATTTTTGGTCAGTTTATGTATGTACGGTGAAATCAACACTGACTGGCAAAAAAACAAATCATGTGTATAATGGTGCCTGTTTAACTGTGCAGCTGTATAACTTTATAACCATATTAACTGTAGCTCTGCAACCATACAACTGTGTGACAGTGCAGCTGTGGCTGTGTCACGGAGTCCCCGGGCGATGCTCTGGAACTGCTCCCCACTAAGCCAGGCAGGACTTTGGGGAGCCTCCTCTCCCTTGGAGCAGACTTGTTCAGGGCAAGAAGCTCACACATCTTCACCTCCTGGGTCTCTCCTTGGAGCATTCAGCATCCTCTGCCCCTCCGTGTGCTTCCCACAGCGAGCCCAACCCAGGCGGGGTCCTGGGGAAGCCACAGGGTTCTGCACCCCCACTTGCAGTCAGACGTGACTCTTAGCCAGCAAAACAGAGGTTTATTCGAGGACAGGAACAGGTCTAAATAAACATAGCTTGTAGATACAGCTAGAACCAGCCTGCAGCGTCTCTGCTAGGGAAGAATTCACTGAAACGAAAGGCCCGAGGGCAGGGTGACTCCCGCGGCATGAGTGGAAGTCACATAAAAAGCTGTCACATTAAGGGTCTATAAGAAGTTCCCAGCTCTGAGAGAGGAGTGGTGTCTAGGTGGTTAGAGCAGGGGGCTGGGCTCTAGGTCTCCTGGGTTCTAGCCATAGAGGGCCCAGGCCATCAGTTGCTAGGAGACAGAGTGCCAGGCATTTAGGTGCACTGGCCCCTTCCTCTGCAGCAATCACACACCCTTATCCCACCACCTAGATACTTAAGAACTGCCTAGGGGACACTGAGGCACCAATACAGTATTCAGAGCAAACATTAAGAACAGTCCCAGTTCATCACAGGCTGTTTAACCATAAGAACGGCCATACCGGGTCAGAGCAATGTTCATCTAGCCCAGTATCCTGTCTTCTCACAGTGGCCAGTGCCACTCAGAAGGAATGAACAAGTGATCTATCCCCGTCATCCAGTCCCAGCTTCTGGGGTCGTGTCCCTGGCCATCTTGGCTAATAGCTACTGATGGATTTATCCTCTGTGAACTTACCTAATTCTTTCTGCAGCACAGTTATAATTTTCACCTGCACAACATGCACTGGCAAGGAGGTCCACGGGTTGACTGTTGCTGTGTGAAGAAGTACTTCCTTTTGGGTTTTTTTAAACCTGCTGCCTATTAACTTAATTGGGTGATCCCTGGTTCTTGTGTCATGTGAAGGGGTAAATAGCATTTCCCAATACACTTTCTCCACAGACCTTGTGATGGGGTGTGCACTCCACGCTTGACCTGCAAGAGCTGGGAGTGGCCAGATGGGCCGAAGCTACTAATTCGGTTGGAAGCCAGTGAGTTAATTGATGAGGAACAGACTCACCTGAATATGAACAGGTGGGGGCAGCTGCTGGGAAGGGCAGTGACTCCCTGGAAAGGAGGCGGGGAGACTCAGTGACCTGGCCATAGGGCAAAGCCATGGACTGGACGCCATGGACTGGAAGCAGCAGCACCAAGAGAGGTCACATAAGGTAAGACGAGGAGGGCAGAGACCACTGAGCAGGGAGTAGCTGAAATACTGAGCTAATTCCCAGAGAGACCAGCAGGAGGCACCACAAGCGGATAAGGAACCACATCACAGATCTCCATCATAACTGCACCATATACCTGTAATTGTGTAACTGTACAACCATAAACCTGTGGCTGTATAACCGTATAGCCGTAATGGTGACTGTTTAACCATGTAACCCTGTAACTCACAGTCCATCTGTGTACATACGAGGCTGCAGTCATCTAGGCCATAAACTTCTTTTGGTGCTGGGACCTTTTCGTACCCTTCCCCACCTCTAAGAGGTACAAGTCTTACTCACTTTGTGGGGAAATGTTCCCCCAGCCCGTCACCCAGCACGGCTTCCCATCAGGCACACGGATGGAAGCATCAAGGAGACACACGGGGCTGATGGAAGCCGTGAATGCAATTGGATTCTCCAGCTCCAGCAGGGCGATGTCGGCAAAAGAAGTTTTACTGTCGTAATTGGGATGGAGGATGATCCGCTTCACCGATGAGAACATCTGGGTGTAGGTCTGATTGAAAATCCGTTTTTCACCCAGCTGCACCAAATACGCTGAATTGACTACAGGGCTGAATACAAGAAAATCTGATTAGGGAAAAGCCGCCCAGCAATGCCTCACAAGGACAGCTCGCCTGGCGCTGAGGTACAGCCAGCTCTGGGGTGGAGTGGCTGGGGAACAGCCACACAGAGATGCTGCACAATAGAAAGCCAGTGGAGAGGGAGCGGGAGTCTTTCCAGAACAGCCGCAGTCACTGTCTCTGCCCTGCCTGGGATACTCACGAATCGAAGCAATGAGCTGCTGACACCACCCAGCTCTCGGAGATGAGTGAACCGCCACAGGTGTGATGGCCATTTTTTTGCACGCTGACCTGCCAGGGCCAGGCCCTGCCCTTGGCATCTTGACCATTGAAGATGCGCCCTGAGATGCGCGATTGCTTGCCACAGCCTGGGAAGAAAAGAGGAAACTACATTATCCCCGGGCAAGGGAGCTAAAGTGAGGAGAGTGAAATAATTATTAGCATGCCCTGAAGATAAGAGAGCAACTTGTTCCCCTCCTAAATCCAAGGAAACAACTCAGGAGTCCAAGATCCCAGCACACCCTTGCTCTAACCTACCAGACCCAGTCCCCTTCGCAGAGCCAGGAGAGAACACAGGGGTCCTGGCTCCCAGCCACATTCTGTTTCCACATCTCCAGGGCAGGGAACACTGGTGTTTTGCTGTAGGCATCTTACCTGTCTCCCACGAGCACTGTGACACTTTTCGGGGTGATCCAGAGTGTCCCGGTTGCACCACTACCCCCTTCTCTCCCAGTCACCAGCTGCTGGCATCCCAGGTGCTCTGTGAGCCCTGCTCTATCCCTCTACAGGCAGCAATTTACACCCCCGACTCAGTTACATTCCAGTGCCCAGTCCCCTGTCTTCTGTGTACCCGCAATGCACAGCGATCCGCTGCCTCTGTGGAAACAACATACACACACACACACACACCCGCTCGCTGCTTTCCCCTCACAAACCTCTCATTAACCACTGGCAGTCAGACATTGTGACAGAATGTACTCCTGGATCCGCTACTGTAATAATCTCTGCACAGAGTTAGCCCTGCGCGGTATCATTTGAAAGCTCATAATTTGCTGGTCAGTATTGTCCTGGTAAAATGTCTGTGGCCACTTTGCATGCGAAGGTATAAGATTCCCCTCTATGACATTACTAAAACATGTTCCAAGTTGGGGGAGTGGCCAAATCAGCTCCTCAGAGACAAAGGACAAGCAGACACCTCATCCAGATCTAAGCAAGGCCAACGGGCCATTGCCCAGTAAGTGGTCACTCTTTGGCAGGAAAAAGGGAGGTGAAAAATCTGTATCTTAGCAGAGAAACAGCCTGGACTTATCATCTACACAAACTGCCGGTCACCCTTCTCCCAGCTGGAACTGCGTCTCAGAAGGGGCATAGGACTATAAAAAGAAGTGGCAGACACCCTCAGGTACCCATCCTTTCCCCCCGCTTTCTGTCCATTTAATCACTGCACAAGAAGGGACAACGGAAACAGCCATTAAAGAGAGGGAAGGGGTCCTAGCCAAAATAGTTTGGCCAGTAAGGCTGTTGAGAGCATGTGGTGAGAAAAACTTTTCTTCAAATTTAACATGGTCTGCTAACTTAGGCATTAGTTGTCTTTTACCTTTATTTTTCTTGTAACTACTTCAGATTTTTATGCCTCTTTACTTGTACTCACTAAAATCTCTCTTTGTAGGCAATAAACTTGGTTTTTTGTTTTATCTAATCCAGGGTGTGTACGCCCTGGTCTACACTGGGGGCGGAAATCGATCTAAATTACATGACTTCAGCTGTGTGAATAACGTAGCTGAAGTCGACGTACTTAGATCGACTCACTGTGGTGTCTTCGCCACTATGAGTCAACTGCTGCCGCTCCCCCGTTGACTCTGCCTGCACCTTTTGCGGCACAGAAGCACAGGAGTCAACGGGAGAGTGCTCGGGGGTCGGTTTATCACGTCTACACTAGATGTGACAAATCAATCCCCGCTGGATCGATCGCTGCCCGCCGATCCGGCGAGTAGCGAAGACATACCATAAGCTGAAATGTCTGGGTAACTCCATTTGGGCTAACAAGTTGTGTGTGTATGAGCTGGGATCCCCTTGTGTCTCCGGAGAGCCTCCGACTGAGGGTGCATGTGCCGGCACTCTCTCTGCTACGCTGCTCGCAGTAACCCCTGGCCGGCAGTTAACCATCATAGGCAGGTTTTTCAGTGGCTCAGCCTTCCGGCCAAGTCACTCACAACCCGTGTGTGAAACAAACACAAAACAGACCCCTGCCAGGGTACAAAGTGTAATAGAGTCTATCACAGGACCCTCCACTTGTCTCTGATCCTCAGCCCTCTCTCTGGGCTCAGTTCTAGACCAATAGGGCCTAGCACAGGACCCTCACTGGTGTCAGCTTGCAGCCCTGTCCCAAGGATCACTGTCTATAGTTCAGCCCCTTTCTGAAGGTTAAGAAGTCCCACAATTATTGACCCTCTTCCAGATCTACAGCCCCCTCTCATATTTCAACACTAACCCTAACCTCCAGGATAAACTTTGTTATAACCCCAACGATAACCTTCTCCCAAAGATACCCTTAACCCTAACCCAACGATAGCCTTCACCCAATGATACCCTTAACCCTAATCCAATGATAACCTTTATTCAGCAATACCCTTAACCCTAACCCAATGATAACCTTCTCCCAATGATACCCTTAACCCTAACCCAATGATAACCTTCACCCAATGATACCCTTAACCCTAACCCAACGATAACCTTTATTCAACAATACCCTTAACCCTAACCTAATGATAACCTTCTCCCAATGACACCCTTAACCCTAACCCAACGATACCCTTCACCCAATGATACCCTTAACCCTAATCCAATGATAACCTTTATTCAACAATACCCTTAACCCTAACCCAATGATAACCTTCTCCCAATGATACCCTTAACCCTAACCCAACGATAACCTTCACCCAATGATACCCTTAACCCTAACCCAACGATAACCTTTATTCAACAATACCCTTAACCCTAACCTAATGATAACCTTCTCCCAATGACACCCTTAACCCTAACCCAACGATACCCTTCACCCAATGATACCCTTAACCCTAATCCAATGATAACCTTTATTCAACAATACCCTTAACCCTAACCCAATGATAACCTTCTCCCAATGATACCCTTAACCCTAACCCAACGATAACCTTCACCCAATGATACCCTTAACCCTAACCCAACGATAACCTTTATTCAACAATACCCTTAACCCTAACCCAATGATAACCTTCTCCCAATGATACCCTTAACCCTAACCCAACGATAACCTTCTCCCAATGATACCCTGAACCCTAACCCAATGATAACCTTCACCCACTGATACCCTTAACCCTAACCCAACTATAACCTTTATTCAACAATACCCTTAACCCTAACCCAATGATAACCTTCTCCCACTGATACCCTTAACCCTAACCCAATGATAATCTTAATCCTAAAATAAGCTTAACACTTGTCCCAATACGAATGATCCCACTTCGTCCCCCTGCTCTAGCTCATGAGACTCTACTTCATTTGCACAGCCAGGATAGAACCCAGGAGTCCTGGTTCCCAACCTAATTCTCATTCCAAAGGACCTGGGCAGGTAAGGCTGGCATTTTGCCGTGGGTGCCTTACCTACCTGATTCTGACTTGCTGGAGCACCTATGGGGCAAACAAAGAGAAAAGAAATATATTACTGTGTGCCTGTGGGGGAGGGAGGTTATACAGTCGTTCCTGGTGTCTGACACGATGTGTCTGAGGGAATGGGTGCCAATAGCTTCACCCACTGTTCTGAGGCTCTACCCACTCTCCTAAAATAGCCCTGCTATCCACAGCAACAACTTAAAGTCTTAATTGTGTTGCTACTCAACTCACCATCTGTAGGTTCCAGAATTAACAATCCCCACTGATCTGAATGCAGTGGCTCAGGAGTGAATGCAGAACTATGGGCTAGATGGGGAGAGATATCTATGAAGGGTGAAGTGGTTGGATGTTCTTGTTATTCACTAGCCCAATTCCCTTTCCCCCAAGCCAGTATCTCTCTCCCGTCCCCATCTCCCATCTCCCCTTCACCCCACACTCACCCTGCACCAGGCTCATTGCCAGCAATGCCACGGCCAGGAGGGAGCAGAGATGCTCCATGATCTAGCATCTCCTGGTCCTGTCTTGGCCAAACCCAGCTGGCTCCATCGCTCCTACCAAAGCCTGGCTGGAGAACAAATGGGCCAGGGCATGTTTTTATAGACAAGGCTCCTGCCTCCACCCTCCCCAGATCTGGAAAGAACAGGTGTGACCCATCCCCTCATAAGCCACTCAAGGAAGCAAGTGCTGCTAAATTCTGCACGCAAACAGGGCGCGACCATTCTCATTCTGCTCTGACTGGAATTGCTCCTGGAAAACCAACAAAAAAGTGCATTGGTCAAGGTTACGGTGGGGAGGCCCATTTTGATTTTAATTTCCCTGTTTTGTTAGCAATTGACTGAGCCGACAACAGCTGGCCAAGGACAGTGCCCTGGCAGAGCTAAGGTTGTAATGGGGGTAAGCTTAGCATGGAGGTGTCAGGATTCCTTCCCCACTCTGAACTTTACGGTTCAGATGTGAGGACCCGCATGAAAACAGTAAGCTTCCACCACCAAGCATGTTCCAAATCTTAGGGGAGAGCCACTTGGAACGCTGCCTTCCCCCAAATATTTCCAAAGTCCCTAACCCTGTTATACCAATAAAAACTAGCAGGATCTTAAAGAGGACAAGACATTTGTCACATTTATTGTAAATACCATAATAAAATAAAAGATAACAGCAAACAATGTTGTTTGGTTACTTATTCCTATGATATTATATATATATATCCATTCACACAATCATTCATACAAGTTCTGTGTAGATATTATAGTTACCAGCCTAAAGTTGCTTGTGACAGAATACTGGCCAGGTAACCTGTACACAAGAGTGGAGCCGAGTCCGGGTCAGGTGCACCTGATGCTCCTGGAGGCTGGCAGCAGAACCATAGACTCAAAGTCCTCAGTCTTCAGAGTCCAGCTTTATAGGGATTTTTCCCTATGTTAGTTCATGGGAGTTGCTTCATTCTGCTGTTGTTAAATTAATCAGCAGGTGGCTGGCTCCATGTTGGCAGCAGAATGTTACCCAAAGTCTCTTATCTCACCCTTCTTTTTTACAGGCTTTTAGTTTGGATTCAAAGTCTATAGGTCTTGCTGTGTCACACTGCCTTTGGGTTTGGATTGATCACCCGTCAATTGCAGGCGTGACTTTCAGCCTTGAACCTGGCTTTGATCTTCCTTCTGTTGTTCTTTTGTCCTTTTCTTTTTAGGGTGGATGCTTTTTACTTTGTTTCACTGTTGTCTAGGTCTTCAGCCGTTGGTAGTTGAACTTCACCTCATCAGGACAGGCTGGGGCTGGAGGTTGATTTTATCATCCATACATGCCTCATTCACACATCTAAACTAACTAATAAGATTACAGCAGGGTTTGCAAAAATGAAGGTTGGAGGAAGCTTTTACAAAATGGAGTGAGCGTTTTAAAATGGGGTTTGAATTACAATATGGCAAACAGTGAACAGAAGTTACAATGCAGGCAAGTGTAGTGAATGGTGAACAGAAGTTACATTAATAAAGTGAACAATTAAAAACAATTTCATTTATCAGTTCTACAACCCCCCCTTTCCTGGGCAGATTTGAGACCCTCTTGGCTAGTGTCACATGGTTGGCTAAATCTTCCCGCAGCAGCCTGGGAATGGGATAATCGTCATATTCTGCAAAAGTCTACATTCCTGGCCAGTCCTTGTACTGGACAGACAACTTGGCTGTAGGCAAGCTTAAAGAGTTTGACTTGAAGGGTTGAATCATCACGTGGGCCTCTGGGTTGATGAATTTGGGGTGCACTAGGGACTGGTGGATAGCTGACACCTGTGCTCCAAGGTCCCTCCACGCAATAACCTTCTTCCTGCCCACACTCACAGTTTCCCTTCGCTCTGAGAGTATCTGGGAGGCATCTGGGCCTGAGGACTTTGGTGTGACCCCAGTGCAATGAACTACAATCTGTTGGGGTTCTTGCAGCAGTTGGCCTTCACATACCACCTTTCTCTTTATATTAATGACAGGTGGGTATGCTAAGCACCTTTTAGTCAGGTTGAAGGGAAGCAGCAAGCAAACCTTCGCTGTGATATAAGAGAGCTGAACATAGTAGAAGCCACTGCCCAAGCCACCAACCAGCAACATGGTGAAGCACGAATGAAGTTGTGGAGTCTGAGTGACTGGACACAAAGGCAGGGGCAACCTGTGTGAGAGGCAAGAGTCTTCCAACAGAGAAGGAAGTGGTGGAGAGCATGATGGGAAAGAGAGACAGAGCTCCTTCCAGCACAGGGCTGGCTGGAGACGTAGCCTTAGGAATTTCTGAGCAACAGAGCTGCCTGCTGAGGTTTGTCCCTACTGAGTTCGAAGGAAGCAGGGCTTAGTGTGTGCATCCTTTGTGAACAAACAGGATTGCCCCAAAGAATCGACCTGACTCATAGCATCAGCCTCTTCTTATTGAAAGAATCTGGCAAAGCTCTGAATGTTAGCGAAACCTGTGGGGCCAATGGAGCCACATTTCCTTTGTAACTTCTCCCTGGGCCATTGTAAACATGGAGAAGGGATCAACTTATCATCTCAAAGAGCCTCCTGCTTCTGTTTTATCTGCCTTGGTGTGAACAATAGTAAATAACTATGCATTTTTTTTCTTTTAAGTGATGTAGGGTTGTGCCTGTGAATTACTAAGTGAACCCAGTCACATTGGCACTGTCCCCATTTGATTCACTGCAATATCTTTCAGACAATTAGTCCTGTGATATCAACAGGGTACAGAATACCCCTCCCAGAGCTCAGGAGAGAACCCAGCAAGTCCTGGCTCCCAGCTCTCCTGCTCTAACCCACCAGCCCCCACTCCCTTCCCAGAGCTGTGGGGAGAACCCAGGATTCCTGGCTTCCAGTCTCCCCTGCTCTGACCACTAGACCCCACTCCCCTCCCGGAGCTGGGGATAGAACCCAGGAGTCCTGGCTCCAAGCCCCCCTGCTTTAACCACTAGTCCCCATTCCCCTTCCAGAGCCAGGGATAGATTCGACACAGCATTCAAAAATGACCCTGTTACAGACGAAGAGACAAACACCCAAACAGAGCCAGGCTGATCACTTGAATATAAGGGATTTCACAGGCTCCGCAGAAAACTTTCCTCTGTCTGTTTATATTGCAAGTGCCCAGCTGGGGTCTGTGCAGTGCCCAGCACAATGGGGAGATGATCTCGATTGGGATCTGTGCACAAAAGGGGCCCTGAGGTGGCCCAGGGTTTGTGTAGCACTCAGCACGACAGTTTCCCTTATCTCAGTCAGTGTCTGTTCACCTTCTGTCACTATGTTCCCCGTTCCTGATCTCCCTTGGTCTCCGTCATTTCTACTTTGATTAATAAAACATCTTTTAATAAGGAATCTCACACCACCACTTTGATCATAAACCATTTTCCTTATGTGCAGATAATGGCACACCCATGAAATCTGACCTACCCACTGCTCTGAAAAGAAAGACCTGTTTCCATGAAAAAGTTCCACTTTTTCTCAAAAAATGAAAAGCAACATTTGGGGCATAAATCCACAAACTTTGTGAGGTTTTTTTTTAAAAAAAATCAAAATATGCCACTCCCTGCAAACAGTTCCCATTTAAAAAGTAAGCAGTCAAAGGTGCTGAGAAAAATGGCAGAAGTCTTTTTTCAGTAAAAAATTTGACCTTTCATTGAAAATACAAAACCCAGAAGATGTGGCCCAAAAACTTGATTCCACTCTTCTTCTCTGGTCCCAGTGCAGGACTCACACATTTTTCAGGAAAAATTATTCTCAACGTTTTAATTTCTCAGTTCTATTTCAGAATCCTGGATCCACCTTGAAATCCCAATTTCCTATTAAAACCCAATTTCCCATCAAATTCCTAATTCTGAGGAGAAATTTCTCACCCAGCAGGCAAATGTTGTGAGCATCTGGTTGGGTTACAATTCACTTGTGGCCTTCACCACCCCTATCAGATCAGAAAGTCAGGTGGTGCCCTGAGCTTTTCCAATCCTTTTATTAGTTGCTTCAGACAAGACATTGAATGCAAATTTATTTCACTGATACTGTTCTGAACAGAAGCAGCAGAATTGAGGAGGCTACAGTAATATTTCCCCTCTGATCTTCTCACTGGTGCTTTGCTATAGTTGTTATGTTTAACAGCAAACACACAGAGACATTGGATAAAGATGTAAATAGCCTGACTGAAAGGGTTGCAACATAACATGAATTTATTCTTTAGATTCCAGACCAATAACACACAAGAACTCCAAAACAGAGAGAGAGAAAACAGGCTGCTCCCTTAAAAGATAGAGAGGCACCACTCAATGCACCTTACTCTAGGCTGGCTGGCTGCAGAACTGACTCTGATCACAGGCTTCTCTACAAGCCCACAAAACCCTTCAAGAATTTAAATGGATTGATCAGAAGTTTAATAATGTTTTCAACGCACCACAAGAGCCATTCACACAGGGGGCTCTGCAAAGCCAAGGAAGTGCTTCTCATTGCCCCTCACAAGCTCCCAGCAGCTCCATCTGTGTTGGCACTAACTCTGGAGAGGTAAGCCAGCTCCAGGAATAATAACTATTAGGTTAATAGAGGCCCAAATGGCTCTGGGCTCATTCCACAAACCAGGGCACAGTTTCGGGGTGACCCCTTGTGAGGTCTGCTTCAGGAAACTCAAGGCCTACAGACTGAGGCCTGTATGATTTTAGCTTAGGGATACTAGGCCATACATATGCTTGACGTAAGTGACCAAAGAATGACCCTATGCTACAAGATTATGGGAAAAGATGTACCAATGGGTGACATTGAGAAAAATGACAAGATACCCGGTAGTCATATTTTTCTAACACATGTCCTAACTGCAGGGTGCAATATGTGCACAAATGCTAATGAGGTGTAGTCAGAATCACATTATAAAAAGCGAGTGCCCAGATTAGGAAAATTGATCTCCTTATGGGAAACTCCAGCAGGAACCATCCCTCTACTGAAAGTCAATCTGTAAGAGACCCATCAGACCCCAACACGATTGTTAAAGATTTGAGTATAACTATATTTGTAACTTGTGCATAGGTCTGTATAGAACAGGGCAGTGTAGGCTCCCATAACTGTGTGTAAGTCCAACTATCATTTTGGAAGCTGTCCAAAGGGGTGGAGTGAATGGAGTACGGAGACATTCTGGGAAGTTGCAAGGAATGTGTGGGAGGAGTTTGGGGAGGGCACAGAAAGCAGTTCTGTATTGACTGCAGTAGGAAGGTGGGTGTGAGCATGCATGTGCTCTGTCTGCAGCATGATTACGGACTTCAACCTTTCTGTTTGCTCCTCCATCACTTTTATCACTTAGTCCTGACCCTTTACAATGCTCTTCTCACTCTCTTTTCTATCCTGCCTTTCTATCTTAAATTTTTCGTTCAAGGTCTCTCTCCATTCCCTGTTTTCTTTCCTCAGACTCTGAGGATTAGGGCACCTCTTGGAACATATCCTCTTTGCTTCACCTTGGTCACTTCCTTATCTGGTAAAGGTGCACCGTCAGCGTGCAGGGGGTTCCCCTGAAGGCCACAAGAAACAATACACAGACGTTTAATTGTTAGTTCATGCAGAGCATTGAATGATAATAGTAAAATACACCTCTTATCACCTACCAGTCACTTTCTCACTGTCCCTTGGCAAGCACACATCTCAGGGAACACCCAAAACATGGTGAGTTTGGCCCAGGGGGAGCTGGGCATTCAAGATGGGGCAAAGGCTTTAGGGGTCTTTTTTAAGAGGATTGCTGTGGTCGACTAGAGACAATACTGAAACTTTGGTCCCCATTTTCCACAGATGGGGGCCATTGTAGCTGATATCTCTGTTATACCAATAAAAACTAGCAGGATCTTATTAAAGGGGACAAGACATTTGTCACATTTATTGTAAATACCATAATAAAATAAAAGATAACAGCAAACAATGTTGTTTGGCTACTTATTCCTATGATTATATATATATATATATAAATTAATAGTTTGTTAAAGCTAAAAAATACATTAGCTAGAGTCTCCCATTCAACAAATATCTATATCAAAATTCAGTACAAGTAATAGCTGTGTAGATATTGCTGATAGTTACGCAGCCTAAAACGTTATGTCGCTTGTGACAGGAATAGCTGGGCCAGGTACCTGTACAATTTTCTTAAGATCATGGAGAGAGATTCCGAGTCACGTTCGTCAGGTGCACCTGATGCTCATACTCTGCTTTTTACGCCTGGAGGCCTGTGGGAGCAGTAACCATAGACTAAATGAAAAGTCCTCAAGTCTTTCAGAGTCGCCAGCTGTTGATAGATTTTTCACGCCTCACTATGTTAGTTACATGGGTAGTTGCTTCATAGACTTCTGCTGTTGTTAAATTAAATCTAGGTACGGTTGGCTGGCTCCATGTTGGGCACTGGCAGATAATGTTTACCCCAATTAGCTCTCATTCTCTCATCCCTTCTTTTTTACAGGCTTTTAGTTTGGATTCAAAGTCATATAGGTCTTGCTGTGTCACGGCTGGCCTCTGGTTTGAATTGATCACCCGTCATTAATGCAGGTGTGACTTTCAGCTTGTACTTGACCTCGCTTGAGCTTTTGAATCTTCCTTCTGTTGTTCTTTTGTCCTTGTTCTGTTCATCTATAGTCGTCGTGGCAATTGTACTATTCTAAGACTATTGTTGTAATGGTGTATTGTGGTAAGTTTTTCTGAACGTCTTATAAGGTTGATTAGGTAGTTGAACTTTATTTAGCTCTCATCTCGAACGGATCATGGTGCTCTGGCAGGATCGGTTATATGTTAGTTTTATTACCATTTATGCATCTTAGAAATACTTGCCTCGAATTCATCAGAAAAATACATGATGACAATTATGTACTTTAGATTTATCACAATTAACAATGAGGGCTATGGCTGTCATCTCGTAAAATACTCATTCGCACTTAAGTTAGGATGCATGAGAGATTGAGCTATGTTGGTTACTAAAACAGGCATAGAGCTTGGAAGATAGGTTCTGTTTTCTAGAGATTCTGCAGACTCGTTGTTTGAAATAGTTAAAACTAATCATTCTCGCTGCTTCACTTAAAAGTGTATAGTACTCTGAGCAAGTTAGTGTGCAAATCGTCTTAGGCTGGCACTAAGTTTGAAGTGATCGGCTGTAAAAACATCAGAAAGTATTATCGTGAATAATGATGTGAATCAATAAACAACAATTATTCTGTTATCAAGATATCATAATCATCTTCACGACATATCTGGCTGTGCCCGACACAGCCCAGAGGCGCCTGTTTCTTTCTATACGCACGTGTCATGTGTGGCTCATCAGAGTAACTGAGGGTCCTATGTGGCTTGCCTGTTGTAACGCGCTCTAGGTCAGCTCACTGGGCAACAAGTGAGTTACGCCAGCCAAGTATTAGCAGAATTGCCGTAGATCTACTGGTGTATCGTTCGTACACTAAGGGCGGGCTAATATGGGACAAGAATATGCGAGTGCTATCCTGTCACCCGCAGGCAGCACCTTAGGCAGAGGAGGTATGTGGAGGCGTCCATCGTTTTTTCTATCAGTCAATGAGTAGAAGGACTTTCTCTAATTAGGACGCCGGCATCATGTAGACTGTAGATCGCGTTGTCATATATGCATAATGTGTGGCGACATGCTAAGACACAGGCTCATAATCTGTTCGTGCCCGCACTGCAGGTCGTCAGGTCAGAGCATAAAGCCTCTCGAGGCGACACTGACCAGAGCACACTTCCTACTAATTGTGCAAACATATCTGATGTCTAACGCAAATATCTACTTTGCAGTCACGTCTAGGCATTGTCCTGCATGATGATGGCTGACGAGTAGACACATGGAACTCACTCTACTATAGCAAACCAGAATAACCTGAGGCACAAGAGCATAAGCTGTAGATACACAAGGACTACAACATATATAATCTTTATCGTATGGAACTCTCCTCTATCTACTACAATCTGTATTTTCCTTTAAAAAATGATCCCATGGCTGGTCTTATTTGCTGGACAAGCTAGACCGGATAGCTCCGCTGATACAGAAGTTTAAGCTGAGAGACATAATAGATATGGGGCCAGTTTCCTAACTTGTCACATGCCCCATCTGTCAGCCTCTGAAGACCTGACAGGAAACAGGTCCTGCCTGTGATCTTTCAACTCTCACAAGAGTAAAGAGGCAGCAGGGTTTGCAAAAATGAAGGTTGGAGGAAGCTTTTACAAAGTGGAGTGAGTGTTTTAAAATGGGGTTTGAATTACAATATGGCTAACAGTGAACAGAAGTTACAATGTAGGCAAGTGTAGTGAATGGTGAACAGAAGTTACATTAATAAAGTGAACAATAAAAACAATTTTATTTATCAGTTCTACATCTCACTCCTGTGGGCAAGCAAGGGAGCATCTTCTACATGCATGTGGCTTCAGACTGGGTCCCTATGTGGCTTGCCTGTGTACCGCTCTGGTCCCCGCACAAGTGACTGCCAAGTGCCATGGGAAAGTTTCTTACAAGGGGGAAGGAACAAAGCAGCTCTGCCAAGGAGCCTTAGGCAGAGGATTGGAGAGTACCTCCAAGAAAGTTTCTTAGAGAGCTCTCTGGAGGGTTCCTGTGCAATCTCAGTTTGCATCAACGCACTGTTCTGCCCCACTGCTTAGCTGCCCAAGGGAATGCAGAGCACACTCAAACAAGCTAGTCTTGCACATTTCTATCTCTTCACCCTTTTCTGCAATATGCAGAGCAAAGGACTGCTCTACTTCACAGATAACTGAGCAGCATTGACTTAAAAAGATCACTTACCTGAGCCCTCTTCTTCTACATCATGCACACCAGAGTTGGACTGCTGGGACTGGCTAGACCACTCCAGAGTGGAAAGTAGCTCCTGATTCACTGCACCACCAGACAACCCTGCTGTGTGCTCCACGTTGTCCTCAAACCCAACCTCTTTGTCCATGACTTCATCCTCTGGGTTAAGTCCGCTGTCCAGTGCCTCCAGCTGCACTGAAGGATCTACAGGGCTCTTGGTGGTGGAGGTGGGGTCACTGCTAAGGATGGCGTCCAACTCCTTATAGAAGTGAAAGGTCTTCAAGACAACACCAGAGCAATGGTTTGCTTCCCTTGCCTCCTGGTATGCCTGCCTCAGCTCCTTTATCTTTGTTCAGCACTGGACCATATCCCATACATAGACCTCCAACAAGGAATGAGAAATCTTCCTATAGGTATCGAAGCACCTTTGACAGGTTGGGTCACAGAGACTCCCTTGGGACTGCCACCCGATGTGCCAAGACTACCTCTGAGTGCATTTTCCCTGCCAGCCTGGGACTCCAGAACCCTGCCTTGTTTGAGCCAGACATGCTTGCCTGCTGCAAACACAGATCCAAGTCTGAACCACGTCCCTCACAAGCTTCAAGCTTAACTGAAAACAGCTTATGAAGTGTTTTTGTCACCAGCACTCAGATGCCCAGCTCCCAGTGGGGTCCGAAACCCCAGATAAATCTGTTTTACTCCGTATAAAGCTTGTAAAGGGCAAACTCATAAATTGTTCTCCCTCTGTAACACTTATAGAGAGATATGCACAGCGGTTTGCCCACACCCCCCTGCCACCAGGGAGGGGGGCTCATAGGGCACGGCCCTGTGAAGAGATCCAGAGGGCCCAGGTGTGGGATCGGGAGGGATCACCCTTCCGCAGGTAAACCTGAACGGTGGGCAGTAAGGCTGCCCTCACCTCCTGAAGAACACTCCAGGGACTACGAAGGGTGGAGATCACCATGCGCTGAGCAAGCACCAGGGGATCCCCCCAGGCTCCCAGGTTGTAGTCCAAGAGGCCTCTGATTCTGGTGACTCCTGCCAGGACCAAGCTCTGGCGCACCGAGAGGGACTCCGCCACCTGCACACCGAGCTGGGAGTTGTGTAGCAGAGGGTCTATGAGGAGATCCGCCCCCTCGGTGGCTGCCATGGTCCTAGTTGCTGATAGCAGCTTCCAGGTCTGGAGGAGGTCCTGGTAGAAGACCAGCAGCTCAGACAGGGCTCGTGGAAGACCCCTTGGGTGGAGAAAAAAGAGCTGCCGGTAGTATCGGAGCCCTCAGAGGCGGCAGAGGAAGGCGTGCGCCAACGTGCTCCATGCCAGACTACCTGCACCATAAAGGAGTCTCTGCAGGGGCTGGAGGTGGAAGACATGGACCTGGATGTGGAGGCAGACCAGGCCCTGCCCTACCTCCTCCAGGGGAAGACTCAAAACCCCCACAGAGACCCAGTGCAATCTCAGTCAGAAAAACTCCAGGGCTGTCCTCTGGAACCTGGCCAGGATACCCAGGGCTGGGCTCAGGGTGTTCAGCCAGTGCCAGAGCATGGACAGGACCAGCTGGTTTAGCACCAGTGCCTTCCCCCACAGGGAAAGGTACCGGAACAGTTCTGTCCACCTCTGCAGCTGCTCAGACACCCTGTCCTCCAAATCCTGCCAGTTCTCCAGTGGAGAAGGATGCGTGTCAGAAAAGAAACACTGAGATAGAGCAGCAGACAAAGTGCTCTACTGAATGGCTTGAAGTGTGGGTGGGAGGGAGCTCGTCTGCCACCCATCCTCCACCGTCAGGCCGGAGCTCTTGACCCAGTTGACCGGGCGAAGGAGGACTCTGAGTAGGTGGCCTGCCAGTCCTCCACTCTCACTAGGTCTCCCGGATCCTAGACCACGAGGACCACATCGTCGGGGGACACCGACAGGACCAGCCACAGCTCCAGCTCACAGAGCACCAACCCCATCAACCTCCTACATAGGAGACAGAGGAAGGGCTCGATCGCCAGAGAATACAGTGGCCCGACAGTGGACAGCCGTGCCGTACCCCTTGCCCAAAGCTGATCAGTTCCGTCAGGGTCCTGTTGAGCCAGACCAAACACTCCGCGGAGGCGTACAGCACCTGGATAAAACCCACAAACTGGGACCTGAAGCCAAACACCCACAGAGTGCCCAGAAGATACCTGTGATCCATCCTGTCGAACACCTTCTCCTGATCCAGGGACAGGAGGGTGAACGATAGACCGTCCCTACACCCAAGCTCCAAGAGGACCCAGACCAAACAAAGATTATTAAAGATGGAACAGCCTGGGATGGTGTATCTCTGGTCTGGATGGACCACGTCTGCCAGCATGGACCCCAGGTGCAGCGAGATGCCCTTCGCTATGACTTTGTAATCTGAGCTGAGGAACAAGACGGGATGCCAGTTCTGAAGGTCGCGGAGGTCCCCCTTCTTAGGTAGCAAGGCGAGCACAGCTCACCTGCATGACAGAGGGAGGACCCCACTCCCCAAGGAGGGGCGGTGGAGGCAGGTATGTTAGCCCTAGAATGAGAAAGGCCCTTTTCCCTATATGCTGAGAAGGAGTTACCTCCGCTCAGTTAGGGACACCAGTGGCGGCTGGGAGATCGACTGCTCCAGGGTGAGAGGCTGCTCTCCTCCCAGCAAGGGAAACAATCAAACTGAGCTCCTGTCTAGGGAAAAGGCTGACACCCCGAGGTCAACAACAGGACAACACCTCCCAGCCAGGGTTTAGCAGGCCAAAGCTCAAATCACTGAGCTATCCCTTACCCCTGAAAGTGAGCGTATGCAATCAGTTTACTCAGTTGCTTATCTGAGCCCCACCCCCCCCTCCCGTTTTTATAGCCCAGTACATCTTTGCAAATAATTCTTTGGAAAAGTAAAACCCAGCCCAACCCCAGGCTGTCTTCTTCCCTACTTGTCGTGTGAGGTTTGCCTCCACCCCTTGTTAATTTGCTGGGTCTGCGGGCTGCTTGTATGGAAATGGAGGTAAACACACAGTCCTTTCTTTGAGATAGACCTATTTAATAACTCCCCTGCTACACCTGGTTTGAACACATTTTAGTGACCATTAATACCACATACATCACACAAGGATATGAAAGACCAGAGAATTTTTAGTTTTCAAATGATACCTCACAAGGAGTATTTTGCACAAGCATTGTTACAATAGTGCGTAGGGTGTGATTACTGGAGTCTAGTGTCACAGGTGACATGGTCTCTCTGCTCCAAGGGCAAGGAAGGGCTGGTGTGGGATGGGGACCCAATCTAGGAAGGGATGGGTGACAGGATCAGCCACAGAAACACAGTGAGGGGAAGGACCCTGAGAATGGTGGCAGAGGGACCAGTCCCAGTTGGAGTAGCATTGTCTGAAGTGAAAGTCACATCAGGCACGTTCGCCTTGATCCAATCGTTGTGGGAATTCAGGCAGTTGTAGACCCCAGGATAACCGGGGACAACACTGGTTACCCCATTCACTGTCCTTGATACGAACCAGCTCGCAATCCCAGCAAGGTACCAGGTCCCGTCCTTCTTACACACCAGGGGTCCTCCGCCATCACCCTAGAGAGTGGGAAAGAAATGCAGTTGCAGGGGAGGGGACCAGTCTCCATTGTCCACAAGGGCCATGGTGGAGTCTTCATCTCTTGATGGCTTCACATCCCCACTGGCTGCCTTTCTGGGAGATGCTTTACCCAGATGCAAGTCCCTGAGCTCAGTGAAGGGGTAATTGAGTGCAGTTGTGGTCCATGGTATCCAGGAGGTCAGATTGGATGGGCTGACAGACCCTGCTGACTTTATACTCTATGGTCACATCCTCAAGCCAACGGGTGTCTTGTCTGAACACTGGGGAATGAAGTCAAGGTTCAGTCCCTCCCTCCAGGCCCACTGTTTGGTGGGTCCACCTGACACGACATTGCACCAATAGGGACAATGGGCCAGGAAGAATAGGGTCATCACTATTGGTGTGGGTTTGTACACTACCCAGAAGAAAGGGAACTCTGATCTTTGGGTGGGGGTCTGTGTATTGCCCAGCACAAAGGGGGTCTCCCACTCTCAGTCAGAGTCTAGAGAATCTCACCCAAGCAAAGCCTTTATAGCCTTCTTTGGGCCCGGCACACATCATGTCCTCTTTGATGGGGTTGTCGCCCTCAGGCTTTCGTAATGCTTCCCGAATGTGATCATTGCAGACCATGGTGTTTATGGTGAGCACCTCCAGCTCCTGCAGCGTCTCCGCTAGGGAAGAATTCACTGAAACGAAAGGCCCGAGGGCAGGGTGACTCCCGCGGCATGAGTGGAAGTCACATAAAAAGCTGTCACATTAAGGGTCTATAAGAAGTTCCCAGCTCTGAGAGAGGAGTGGTGTCTAGGTGGTTAGAGCAGGGGGCTGGGCTCTAGGTCTCCTGGGTTCTAGCCATAGAGTGGGATTGAGTGGGTTGTGGGGTGCAGGTAGCCAGCTTTAACACCTGCTAAAGGCAATAACCCATATTTTAGGGGTTGCTCTGCTCATCTTTTCATCCCTGAACTGATTTAGGAGCTTAAGTCTTATTTTAGGCAGTTGGGGCCAGATTGTCAAAGGGAGTTGGGCACCTATGGACACAGGAAGGCACCCAGTGGAATTCTGGAAAGCTCTGAGGCAACTACAAAAGCTGGCACTTTGCAACAAAACTCTAATGGAGCGTCAAAGAGAATTGGGCACCTTACCTGTGTGGCTATGCTTGAATACCCCATTGGTAGCCTGGCTGCACTTTAAGTGCCTAAATCCCTTTGACATTGTGGCCTGTAGATGCATTTGAAAATTCTGCCCTTTGCTTACACACCAATTTGCCCTGGTTTGGTTCAACGGGTTTAAATCTCTGAGCAGATGCTGCTCAGTTCCAGGCCAGTGCTCCAACTAAGTGTGTGATTTGAAGCTGCTTGGTGCCAGCTGCTTGGCTGACTTGGACAGTGCTTCCTGTTGGTCTTCAGCCGGCATCAGTAAATATACAGGTGCAAACTAAACCAAGAGGAGTGGTTTGATACCCATATTAGGACACACACACGCACCCCTCAAACATGCACATCCATTCATTGTACCAGGAATTAAATCCCCCATAACCTAAATGAAAATATTACCCATCAAATTATGATTATTGTTAAGAGCTTTTGGATTTTCATCAGTTAAAATGTTCGCAGTTGTGCAAAATTATAGGGTTAAGCTTTTTTCATTTTTATTTATTATGGGGGGAGAGCTCAGGCAATAACTATTTAATGCCAGTAGTGGTTGAGATTCAAAGAATTAAAGCTTTATAACCATTAAAACACAAATTATCAATATCCCATGTCAAAAAATACAAAGTAAATAGCCTTCAATCAAATTCTAATAAGTTCTCAAACCTCATTATTCTTTGCCTATCTATTAATTTCGATTATTTCCAATAGAAATGTTTTTGTTGGTTTGTGTATGTAGAGTGAAATCAACACTGACTTATAAACTAATCATTCCAGACCTGTGTATAATGATGCCTGTATAATTGTTCAGCTTGATACCAGTCAGTTCTGTGTTCTTGGGGAACCAGGGCACAGCATCCAGCTTGTCTGACTCATGAAAGACATTCCCCACCCCCACCACCAGTCTCTGCTTGATCCAAAACCGATCAGAGAAAAGGTTTGCAGAGAGCAGTGAAAGGCGTTGAGAGACACACCTAGACCCCTCCGACAAGGGTGACACAGTTAAGGCATCTCCATTACCATACAGAATGGAGAACAGGGAACCACACTGAACTCTGGGACCAGAAAAGCAGGGAAGCACTGCATCATGGGGGATCTCCATGATGGAGGTTGTGGAATCTCCATCTCTGGAGATATTTAAGAGTAGGTTAGATAAATGTCTATCAGGGATGGTCTAGACAGTATTTGGTCCTGCCATGAGGGCAGGGGACTGGGACTCGCATGACCTCTTGAGTCCCTTCAGTCCTAGCAGTTCTATGAATTCTCTGCTCAGTCTTAATGAACCTACAACCTGCCCACACCCAGCTCAGCAGTTATCAGACCAATTCTAGTAATGAATCCTTGATTGATATTCAAATTACTTGAAGCAGCCTAAATTTCATTCTGAGCTTCCTGGAAGCAACCACCACCACAGCGAAGAATGATCAGCTCCTATTGTCAGCCTAAAGAAACCCTTGAGTCATTCAGTTTACCCATAAACAAATCTAGTGTTCTCCTTGAACCATTGTAATTTTCTCTACAAAAAACCCTACTATGCCCAAAGAAGGGTTCTGATTGATAGACCCAAACTCTGCATTCAGTTTCCACTGGATTCCATCTCCTGATGATGTGCTGGCTGGGATCTGCCTGTCTCCAGCCCTCATGGAGCCTGAGCGACCACCAGCACCTGGAACTCGACCAGTTCAGCCCGGTGGAGTGGTGAGATCCCTCTGTCTCTCTCTCTCTGTGTTTTCTTTTCTACCTCAGGTATTACCTTTATAATTTAACTTTTATTGTTTTTATTGTCCTTGTGCGGTATCCCAATTATTATTCAATAAATAACTTTATGGTTTAACGCGGTTGCTTCTCTCTCTTCTTGCTGAACTTTACTCTTTTCTGTTTTTAGCTTCCCATTCACTCTACTAGCAATGTCTCTCTACCTAACTAAAGATCCCTAGTGCCTAAAATATCCTGGGGGTTTGCTCACTTCAAATGAGTTTACTACCAGCACAAGAATGTACATGTGAAAATGGGGGATACGGCAGGGCCTGTGCGAACTACCTTGTGATGATATAAGTAGGGGGCAGCTGAAATGCGTTTGCTTGGCCCACCAATTGAGTACAGGACATATAGGGGTCAGCTTGACAGTGCTGGATTGACCTGGACCACTCTCAGGCCTACATCACCTACAGGATTAAATTCGATTAGCTTAAACCGATTTATAAAACAATATTATAAAGTCGATGTGTGCATCCACACTAGGCACATTAATTCGTGGTGTGCGTCATGGTCTGAGGCTAGCGTTTCGATTTGGAGCGGTGCACTGTGGATAGATACTGTATAAATAATAGAGGCAATAACGTCGATTTGCTCCACAACTTAACCCTAATCTGATATAGGTAATATCGATTTTAGTGTTACTCCTCTCGTTTTGTAGGAGTACAGACATCGATTTAAAGAGCAGTGTAGTGTGGACGGGTGCAGCGTTAAATCGATTTAACACTGTTAAAATCGGTTTAACAGAGTAGTGTAGACCAGGCCTCAGATTTGCTCTGTTAGTGTGTGTGTGTGTGTGTGTGTGTGTGTGTTCATCTAGTTCTGGGACTGGAGGAACCCAGCCCTGGGGAACCCAAGTCCTGCAGGGTAGCTCCACTGGGAGTGGACTTGCAGCAGGGAGAAGTAGAGCTCTATATGAGAACACAAGTGACACAAGTAGCACATTAATAAAATTACAGAACCACCCCCCAAGAGAGTAGCCGTAATAAATGAGCGTACCCCAAAGTAAGGGGCACATCTGGTAACAAGCTATAATTGTATAACTGTGTGACAGTACAACTGTGGCTGCTTAACCATGAGAACGGCCGTACCAGGTCAGACCAATGGTCCATCTAGCCCAGTATCCTGTCTTCCAACAGTGGCCGGTGGCATTCAGAGGGAATGAACAGAGCAGGGCAAATTATTGAGTGATCTATCCCTTTTGTCCAGTCCCAGCTTCTGGGGTTGAGTTCCGCTGCTGAACTGTGTGTTGTGTGAAGAAGTATTTCCTGTTTCTTTTTAACCTGCTGCCTATTAACTTCTTTGGCTGATCCCTGGTTCTTGTGTTATGTGAAGGGGTAGAGAGCACTTCCCCATTCACTTTCTCCACACCAGTCATGATTTTATACACTTGGTGATGGGGTGTGCATATCACAGTTGCCCGGCAAGAGCTGGAGGTGGCCAGATGGGCCTAAGCTACTAATTAGGCTGAAAGCCAGGGAGTTAATTGATGAGGAACAGGCTCACCTGGACAGGAACAGGTGGGGCCTGTCAAAAGCCAGGTAGCTGGCAAGAGGTGAGAGCATCTGTGTGATGGGTGTGAGCCCCAGACTGGCCCAGCAAAAGCTGGGGGGCAGCAGATGGGCCCATACTACCAATTAGGCTGCAAGCCAGGGAGCTAATTACAAATTAAACAGTAATCAGTCACCAGGATCAGATGGAATTCACCCAAAAGATCTGAAGGAACTCAAATGTGAAATTGCAAAACTATTGACTGTGGTATGTAACCTATCATTTAAACCAGCTTCTGTACCAGATGACTGGAGGATAGCTAATGTGACGTCATTTTTTTAAAAAGACTCCAGAGGCGATCCTGACAATGACAGGCTGGTAAGCCTAACGTCAGCACCAAGCAAATTGATTGAAACTATAGTAAAGAATAGAATTGTCAGACAGATAGATGATCACAATTTTGGGGGGAAGAGTCAACATGGTTTTTGAAAAAGGAAATCATACCTCACCAATCTACTAGACTTTTGAAAAGGGGTCAACAAGCATGTGGACAAGGCTGATCCAGTAGTTATAATGTACTTATATTTTCAGTAAAAGCAGCAAAGAGTCCTGTGGCACCTCATAGACTAACAGACGTTTTGGAGCATGAGCTTTCGTGGGTGAATACCCACTTCGGATGCATGCATCCGACGAAGTGGGTATTCACCCACGAAAGCTCATGCTCCAAAACGTCTGTTAGTCTATGAGATGCCTCAGGACTCTTTGCTGCTTTTACAGATCCAGACTAACATGGCTACCCCTCTGATACTTATATTTTCAGAAAGCCTTTGACAAGGTCCTTCATCAAAAGCTCTTAAGAAAAGTAAACTGTGATGGGATAAAGGGGGGAAACAAAGGGTAGTAATAAATAGTAAGTTTTCAAAATGGGGAGAAGTCAATAGTGGTGTCCCCCAGGGGTCTGTACTGGGACCAGTCCTATTCAACATATTCTTAAATGATCCGGAAAAGGGAGTAATCAGCGAGGTGACAAAATTTGCAGATGATACAAAACTACTCAAGATAGCTAAGACCAAAGCAGACTGCAAAGAGTTGCAAAGGGATCTCACAAAACTGGATGACTGGCAACAAGATGGCAGATTTGAAATTCAGTGTTGATAAATGCAAGTATGCACATTGGAAAACATAATCCCACTCATACATATTGTGGCAAATTGCCGGTACTGTTCTGCTGGGTCTCGCACTTTCTCTTCTCTGGGGTAGGTTCAGGCACTATTGCTTGCCTCTGAACCAGTTCTTAATCACTCCTAGTGTCCTTGGAGGCAGGGAGGTGGAGGAGGAGGGACCTGGGCCCGCCCTCTACTCCAGGTCCCCAACCCAGGGGCCCTGTGTGGTGGTGAACCACTTGACTAGCGTTTCTTCCCCTGGGTTACTTCCCTCTCATACCCATCAGCTTGTGAAGGGCTTCTCGCCGTCTTTCTATACAAGCCTGGCCCCTTACCTACGGTTTCTGTTGGGCTTCCCAAATCCACCGCAGCACTCTCCAAACCTTCTATTTCTCTCTGGACAAACTCTTCTCTTCTGCAATCTGCACTCTCTCCAATCCAACCTTTCTCCTTCAACTACCATCCCGTCTGACTGAAGCAGGGTTTTTATCCCATTACTGGGTCAGGTCTCTAACTGGAGTCAGTGCTCTAACTGAGTCAGTGCTCTTTCAAGTTGCCACAGCTGTTCTAGTTAATCTAAAGCAAACCTTCCTCCCTTGGCAGGGAATAAGGCCCCCTGCTAACACTCTTATGCTGCCCTCTGGCCATGCTGTATCACAATATAAAATGATGGGGTCTAAACTGGCTGTTGCCACTCAGGAAAGAGATCTTGTAACTATTGTGGATGGTTCTCTGAAAACATCCACTCAATGTGCAGCGGGAGTGAAAAAAATGAACAGAATATTGGGCATCCTTAGAAAAGGGATAGATAATAGGACAGAAAATATCATATTGCCTCTCTATAAATCCATGGTATGCCCACATCCTGAATACTGCGTGCACATGTGGTCACCCCATCTCAAATAAAAAAATTTGGAATTGGAAAAGTTTCAGAAAAGGATAACAAAAATTATTAGGGGTATGGAACAGCTGCTGTGTGAGGAGAAATTAATAAAACTGAAACTTTTCAGCTAGGAAAAGAAACAACTAAGAGGGAATATGATAGAGGTCTATAAAATCATGAATGGTGTAGAGAAAGTAAATACAGAAGTGTTTTTTCCTCCTCATAACAAGAACTAGGGATCACCAAATGAAATGAGTAGGCAGCAGGTTTAAAACAAATAAAAGGAAGTATTTATTCACACAACGCACAGTCAATCTATGGAATGCTTTGCCAGAGGATGTTGTGAAGTCCAAGACTATAACAGGGTTCAAAAAAGAACTGGATAAGTTCATGGAGGATAGGTCCATCAATGGTTATTAGCCAGGATGGGCAGGGATGGTGTCCATAGCCTCTGTTTGCCAGAAGCTGGGAATGGCAGACAGGGGATGGATCACTTGATGCTTCCCTATTCTGTTCATTCCCTCTGGGGCACCTGGCACTGGCCAGTGTCAGAGACAGACACTGGGCTAGATGGACCTTTGGTCTGACTCAGTATGGCCATTCTTATGTAATTGATGAGGAACAGGCTATCCTGGACAGGAAGAGCCGGGGCCTGAAGAAAGCCAGGTAGGTAGCTAGCTAGAGGGGGCAGGGCAGCTGGTAGGACAGTGACTCAGGGCACTGGAGATGCCAGACAGACAGCTGGTGCAGAAAGACTGTGATTTCCCTCGAAGGTGGAGAGACTCAGTGACCTGGCCGTAGGGCGAAGCCATGGACTGGAAGCAGCAGTACTGAGAGAGGTCACATACAGAGAGAAGATGAGGGCAGAGACCTCTGAGCAGGGAGTAGCTGAAAGACTGAGCTAGTCCCCAGACAGACCAGCAGGAGGCACCACAAGCGGAGAGGGAACCGCATCACAGATCTCCATCAAAACTGCACCATATACCTGTAATTGTACAATCTTAAACCATGGCTGAATAACGATATAGCTGTAACGGTGACTGTTTAACCACATAACCCTACAACTCACAGTCTGTCTGTGTACATATGACACTGCCTTCTCCCAGCCTGTAACCTTCATTTGGTGCTGGGTCCTTTTCATACCCTTCCCTCCCTCTTAAGAGCTACAAGTCTTACTCACTTTGTGGGGAAGTGTTCCCCCAGCCAGTCACCCAGCAGGTGTCCCCAGCAGGCACAGGGACGGAGGCGTCAAGGAGACTCACGGGGCTGATGGTGGCCGTGAATGCAACCGGATTCCTCAGCTCCACCAGGGCAATGTCGGCCTGGTGAGTGACACTGTTATAACTGGGATGGAGGATGATCCGCTTCACCAGTGCGAACGAATGGAGGCGGCTCTGACCAAAAATCTGGTTTTCACCCAGCTGTACCCGATACAATGCATTGGCTCCAAACCTGGATGCAAGAAAATCTGATTAGGGAAAAGCCGCCCAGCAAAGCCTTAGAGGGACAGCTCACCTGGTGCTGAGAAACAACCAGCTCTGGGGTGGAGCAGCTGGGGAACAGCCACACAGCCACACTGTGCAACAGGAAGCCAGTGAACAGGAAAAGGGAATTTCTCCAGAACAGCCGCAGTCACTGTCTCTGCCCTGCCTGGGGTACTCACTGAGCGAAGCAATGAGCTGCTGACACCACCCAGCTCTCGGAGATGAGCGAACCGCCGCAGATGTGGAAGCCATTTATCTGCACGCTGACCTGCCAGGGCCAGGCCCCGGCCTTGGCATCTTGACCACTGAAGATGCGCCCTGAGACCAACAGCTTGCCAGAGACTGGGAAGAAAAGTGGGGGAAAATGTTATCGCTGGGCAAGGGAGCTAAATTGGGGAGAGTGTCAATAATTATTAGCATGCCCTGAAGATAAGAGAGCAAATCCTTCCCTTCCCAGAGCCAGGAAAAGAACCCACCAGTCCAATATCCCAGCACCCCCTGCTCTAACCTACCAGACCCCAGTTCCCTTCCCAGAGCCAGGAAAGAGCACAGGAGTCCTGGCTCCCAGCCACATCCTGTTTCCACATCTCCAGGGCAGGGAACACTGGTGTTGTGCTGTGGGACCTTGCCTGTGTCATTCCAACTCCCACAAGCACTGTGACACTTTTCAGGGTGATCCACAGTGTCCCGGTTGCACCACTACCCTCTTCTCCCAGCAGGAGGGAGCCCTTGCTGTGCCCACCTGGGGCAACTCTCCCAGCCACCAGCTGCTGGCATCCCAGGTGCTCTGTGAGCCCTGCTCTATCCCTCTGCAGGCAGCAATTTATGCATCCAACTCAGTTACACTCCAGTGTCCAGTCCCCTGTCTTCTGCACACCCGCAATGCACAGCAATCCGCTGCCTCTATGGAAACAGCACCCCCACACACACCGCTCGCTGCTTTCCTCTCACAAACCTCTCATTAACCACCAGTACTTAGACATTATGACAGAATATACCCCTGGGTCTGCTACTGTAATAATCTCTGCACAAAGTTAGCCATGTGAGGTATCGTTTGAAAACTCAACCTAATCCTTATTCCAAATGACCATGGCAGATAAACCTCACATGTTACTGTGGGTGTCTTACCTGCCTGATTCTGACTTGCTGGAGCACCTGTGGAGCAAACGAAGAGAAAAGAAAGACATTAGTGTGTGTCCGTGGGAGAGGGAGATTATACAGTCATTCCTGGTGTCTGACACGATGTGTCCAGGGGAGTGGGTGCCACTAGCTTCACCCACAGTTCTGAGGTTCCACCTGTTATGCTTATAAGAAACACACGGGGTTTTCTCAGGGGAAAAGGCAATACATTGTAGTGAGGTCGACTGTCCAGCCCCAGACACACAGGAAGAGGGTGGCTCCACCCCCTCATGGGTGGAGCCCTACCCCTAGCTCCACCCCCTGGAAGCCAAGGGGCGGGGGCGGAAGTATAAAAGTGGGACCCAGAAGCTTAGTCGGGGGCCAGCCACTGGAGGGAACAGATGCTTCCCCTGAGCTCTTGCGCTGGGAGGTGGCAGCAGGCCTGCAGAGTGCAGACCGCCTGGAGCCCTGGATGTCCCGGCCCCGCAGGAGACAGACGACTGGCCCAGACAACCCGGACCCCTGGATGTCCCGGCCCCGCAGGAGACAGACGACTGGCCCAGACAACAGCCGGACCCCTGGATGTCCCGGCCTGCGGAGACAGAACGAACTGCCCAGAAACCACCATATCCTGGATGTCCCAGCCGGCAGGAGACGACGACTGGCCCAGACACCCGGCCCCTTGTCATAACAGATATCAGAAAAGTTAATACACAGTAAGTACTTTATATCTCTTGAACTATAAAGGGTAACAATAGTTCAGTAAGCCCTGGCTGTCACCTGACCATAGAGACCCAATCACGGGGACAGGATACTTCAAATCTGGAGGAGGGAAGTTTCTGTGTAGTGCTGTTGTTTTGGTTGTTGTTCAACTCTGGGGCTCAGAGGGAACCAAGACGTGCACAGGTTTCTCTCCAATCTCCCTGATACAGGTTTTTTAGATTCCAAATAGTGAGTACTAGGTTAGATAAAGGCGAGTTACAGGCTTATGTTTGTTTCTTGTTTGCAAAATGTGCATTTGGCTGGAAGGAGTTAATGTGCATTTGGCTGAAAGGAAAGTTCAAATTTATGTATTTTGGCTGGAAAGGATTTCATTGTACTTGATACTTAGCGAGAGGGTATTACCATGCCTATAGCTAAAATCTGTTACCTATTCATTTAATTACAAGATAATTTTTTTCTCTCTTTAATTAAAAGTTTTCTTGTTTAAGAACCTGATTGGTTTTTTTTTAATTCTGGTCAGACCCCAGGGGAGCGGGGTCTGGATTCACCAGGGAATGGTGGGGGAAGGAGGGAAAGGGGGAAGAGAGAGGTTAATTTCTCTCTGTGATAGATACTGTCTCTCTCAGGGACAGTCTGGGAGGGGAGAGAGAAGGAGGGGGAAGGTGCATTTCCTCTCTGTTTTTAGATTCAAGGAGTTTGAATCACAGTGATCTTCCAGGGTACCCAGGAGGGAAGCTGGCAAGGCAACGGTGGGGGAAAGTGTTTACTTTCCTTGTGTTAGATCCAGAGGGTCTGGGTCTTGGATTCCGGGCCAAGGTTTTGGGGGGACCAGAGTGTACCAGGCACTGGAATTCCTGGTTGGTGGCAGCGCTACAGGTCCTAAGCTGGTAATCAAGCTTAGGGGAATTCATGCTGGTACCCCATCTTTTGGACGCTAAGGTTCAGGTTGGGGAACTGTACCATGACACCCCTGGATGTCCCGGCCCCGCAGGAGAGAGACGACTGGCCCAGACAGCCCATACCCCTGGATGTCCTGGTCCCGCAGGAGACAGACGACTGGCCCAGACAACCCGGACCCCTGGATGTCCCGGCCCCGCAGGAGACAGATGACTGGCCCAGACAACCCGGACCCCTGGATGTCCCAGCCCCGCAGGAGAGAGACGACTGGCCCAGACAACCTGGACCCCTGGATGTCCTGGCCCCGCAGGAGACAGACGACTGGCCCAGACAACCCGGACCCCTGGATGTCCCGGCCCCGCAGGAGACAGATGACTGGCCCAGACAACCTGGACCCCTGGATGTCCCGGCCCCACAGGAGACAGAGGACTGGCCCGGACCGCCAATTGTCCAATCCCGGCAGAACTGCTGTTGGCAACTGAGGCCCCCGCCATTCACCTCACCTCAATGGATCAGCATGTACCCTTGGAGGGGGAGCATGGAAGTGGCCCACGGGTGGTAGACCCCTGTCTGGCTGCAACGCTGGCAGAGGGTGAGTCTGCGTGTTGCAGCTTGGATCCCCGCTGACGCAGTGGAGTGGGAGGTCCTGCGTCCCCCCTGCCACCCAAGCTGTGGGTGACAGTCTCCCCCTCTCTCAGGCTAGCCGAATGAAAGCCTGAGTTAACTGATTCTGAGGGCAGGTTGGAGCTGAGCAACTTTGTTTACCTCCTGGCCCTGAACCAGAGCCTGGACTATGTGAATATTTGCTGCTCCACCAGCATGCAGGCCTGAGCCAAGTGACTGTGCTTTCTGCCCCACCCTGCACCAGGGTCTCGGCTGACTGACTATTGCAGCGCCATCTGAGTGCAGGCTGGAGCCATATTTTGATAGCCCTCGCTGATTTCTCCCACACACACAGCAAGCGAAGTCCAGGGACCGAGTGAGGTGGACTGGCCCTTCCCAGACCCAGCTGGCAAGGTACCTTGCCTTCAACCTACTACAGCCACATTTATTGAAGATACGACAATTTGCATATGCATTTAATTACACCATATACACACACACTGTTTTGCTAGTCGATGTTAAAGTCACCGGTCCGGAATTCGTGGCCAGCTAGGTTGATCACGGGTAGAGAGGAACCGGGTCTGTCAGTTGCGACACGATGCTCTGGGGAAGTCTTGGCAGGACGAACCCAAAGTTTAATGGCAAGGTGCCCTGTTTACATAGTGATTTTTCTTCATTGGGACCAATGAGTTTTGCACCGTGATGCTGTAATCAATTGTTGTTTGATGAATGCTTGGGTTTTTTTTTTATTATTATTTTAGTTTTTTTATTAAGTTTTTTAGGGAGTTATTTTACGCTGGGTTTGATTACAGCTATTTTGTCCCCATTGGTAGGTGCCTGTCTCATTTTCAGAGTTGTTAATTTGCCCTTTTTTGACATTTCAATAGGGGTGTATTGCAGCCTCCTGGCACCCCTGCGTCGGTTTTTTGTTTCCTTCCTAGAACATTTGGTCCAGTAATGGCCTTTACGCTTATATCTTAACACACACATTCCTTATTCACACACAAAACAAGATTAATTTACACAAAACATTTTATACAAAAATATGAAGTTGCAATGCAAAAATCCAGCAACAATAATTTCATTCCTTTCCTTATTTTAAAATGCTACAACAAAGTGGTGACCCTAAAAGGTCTGGTACTGCTTGAAATCAACCCAGACACAAATTCTGGCTCATTCATTTTTACCCATGGCACATTAGGTTATTCCTTTCTGTTATTTAAAAAGGGTAACATACAAACATAAAATCCTACTATTACACACCCACTCTCCTGAAGCAGCCCTGCTATTCACAGCAACAGCTAAAAGTCTTAGTAGTGTCGCTATTCAACTCACCATCTGTAGGTTCCAGAGTTAACAATCCCCGCTGATCTGAATGGGGTGGCTCAGGAGTGAATGCAGACATATGGGCTAGATGGGAAGAGGTGTCTATGAAGCGTGAAGGTGTTGGATCCTCCTGTTATTCACTAGCTCAGTTCCCTTCTCCCCAAGCCAGTATCTCTCTCCCCTCCCCATAGGAGGTAGGGCCCCGTCTCCCATCTCCACTCCATCCCACACTCACCCTGCACCAGGCTCATCGCCAGCAGTGCCGCGGCCAGGAGGGAGCAGAGATTCCCCATGATCCATCCTCGCCTGGTCCTGTCTTGGCCAAACCCAGCTGGATCCATCGCTCCGACCAAAACCCTAATGGGAAAAGAATGTGGCAGGGCAGATTTTTATAGACAGGACTTCTGCCTCCACCCTCCCCAGATCTAGAGAGAATGAGTTACTCAAGGAACTAAATGCGGCTAAATTCTGCACGCAAACAGGGTGTGACTGTTCTCGTTCCGCTCTATCTGGAATTTCCCCAATATGGACGTTCTCGAAACTAACAAAAAAGTGCAATGGCCAAGGTTACCTGGTATGATTTTCATGTTACTGTTTTACTAGCAACCAAATGTGCCAAGAACTGCTGGCCAAGGACAGTGCCCCAGCACAGCTAAGGTTGTAATGGAGAGGAGATTAGCATGAGCGGGTTCAGAGATTCTAAGGTGGGCAGGCACCATTGTGATCAGTCGCACCCCTGGTATAACACAGGCCAAAGAACTGCTCCCAAATAGCTATAGAGCAGCGATTTTAGAAAAACTGCCTATCTTGCTTTAAAAAATGTCAGTGTGGGAGAACCTAACATAACCCTTGGTATGTTGTTCCAAAAATTAAGTACTCTCACTGTGAAAAATGTACAATTTATTTCCAATCTGAATTTGGCTAGCATCAAGTTGCAGCAATTGAATCCGCCTGACTGAAGAGCCCATTATTAAATGTGTTCCCCATGTGGGTATTTATAGACTGGGGTGAAGTCACCCCTTTACCTTCTTAAGCTAAATAGACTGAGCTCCTTGATTCATAGAATATCAGGGTTGGAAGGGACCTCAGGAGGTATCTAGTCCAACCCCCTGCTCAAAGCAGGACCAATCCCCAGCTAAATCATCCCAGCCAGGGCTTTGTCAAGCCTGACCTTAAAAAGTTGTAACGATGGAGATTCCACCACCTCACTAGGAAACCCATAACAGTGATTCAACACCCTCCAAGTGAAAAAGTTTTTCCTAATATCCAACCTAAACCTCCCCCACTGCAACTTGAGACCATTGCTCCTTGTTCTGTCATCTGCTACCACTGAGAACAGTCTAAATCCATCCTCTTTGGAACCCCCTTTCACTCTCTCACTCTCAGGCAGGTTTTATAATATTTAAACATTCTCATAGTGTTTGCTTGCACCCAGTTTACCATGTGATCCACATCCATCTGAATCAGTGATCAGTCCTCTTCCTTATTTACCACTCCCCCAAATTTGTGTCATCTGCGATCTTTATCTATCATTTTTTCTTCCAGGTAATTGATAAAAATGTTAATAAAATGTTGACGCTACACCCCATAGTCTTCATAGAAAAATGGTTATAATATGATTATAGCATATCGAAGATGTATTTTATGCAAGATGGATCTTCTGAAATATCATTGGAAAGGTTATGATTTGCTGAATATGATTATCCTAGATGTATGCAAGTATCATTTCTGTATCTGAAGTTAGGAATATTGACTATGTTTACACCTGGGGAATGCCCACCGGACAGAATGCAATCAGCCTGGATGGGCCATTAAGGGAGCAATAGGCCTTTGAAGATGTTAATCTACCACCTTCCTGAGAAGCTTCCTGGGATGCTAGAAACAACCTTTGACTCATGGCTGCTTTGACGCTGCAGGGTCATGTGATCAAGTCACCTGGTACTGGATTCCATGATAGAATACCAGTATTTTTCCACTGGGGGTGGAGGGGAACCACACTGGCAAACAAAGGGTTCCCACCATAGTTAAAACCTATTTAAGACAGGAGAGTGATTTAATCAGTCTTCACTCTTCACTGAATCCCCACCCACGGTGACTGCTGGAAACATCTAAGAAACAAAGACAAAATGGAGGGAGAACAGGTAAAGGTATCTGGCCTGTGAAAGAAATACCTAAAACAACATTTAGGGTGAGAAATTTCTATTTGTAACCCATTTCTTTCATGTATCATGCGTAGTTCGTGTGTTTGTTTTATTTGTTCAGTGATCTGCTTCGATCTGTTTGCCATCCCTTGTAACCACTTAAAATCTATCCTTTGTAGTTAATAAACTTGTTTTTGTTTTCTCTAAAACCAGTTTCTGGAATTCATAACTGGGAGGGGGAGAATCTGTGCATATCTTCCTCCATATGGGGGGGTAGTGAATTCCATGAGTTTGTGCCGTACAGTTCTCTGTGCAGAGCAAGACAATGCAATTCCCTAGCTGAGTGTTCCCTTGCAGAGCTGATCTCACTATCTGTGTCTCTCTGCAGCTGGGTGGTGGCCCTGTAGAACTGATAAATGAAATTGTTTTTAATTGTTCACTTTATTAATGTAAGTTCTGTTCACCATTCACTACACTTGCCTGCATTGTAACTTCTGTTCACTGTTTGATTTTGTATTTCATATGACTTGGCATTGTGCCTCTCTCATACAACTTTGTATTAGAAAATTGGTAGAAAACTTTGTATCAAATGTTATAGCCCC
>NC_133772.1:2116143-2185293 GCF_003597395.2 Chelonoidis abingdonii
TATATATATAACACCTTCACACAATCATTCATACATTCTTGTAGATATTAAGTACCAGCCTAAAGTTGGCTTGACAGAATACTGGCAGGTACCTGTACCACAAGAGTGGAGCCGATCCGGGTCAGGTGCACCTGATGCTCCTGGAGGCTGGCAGCAGAACCATAGACTCAAAGTCCCATCTTCAGAGTCCAGCTTATAGGATTTTCCCTAGTTAGTTCATGGAGTTGCTTCATTCTGGCTTTGTTAAATTAATCAGCAGGCGGCTCCATGTGGCAGCAGAATGTTACCCAAAGTCTCTCATCTCACCCTTTTCAACAGCTTATTTGGATTCAAAGTCTATAGTTTGGTGTTCACGCTTCCTTTGGGTTTGGATGATCACCCGTCAATTGCAGCGTGACTTTCAGCCTTGAACCTGGCTTTGATCTTCTTCTTGTTCTTTTGTCCTTCTTTTTAGGGGTGCTTTTTACTTTGTTTTACTGTTGTCTCGGTCTCAGCGTGTAGTGAACTTCACCTCATCAGGACAGGCTGGGCGGAGGTTGATTTTATCATCCATAATGCCTCATTCACACATCTAACAACTAATAAGATTACAGCAGGGTTTGCAAAAATGAAGGGGAGAAGCTTACAAAGAGTGAGCGTTTTAAAATGGGGTTTGAATTACACATATGGCAAACAGTGAACAGAGATACAATGCAGGCAAGTGGTAGTGAATGGGTGAACAGAACTTACATTAAAGTGAACAATTAAAAACATTTCATTTATCAGTTCTACAGGCCACACCCAGCTGCAGAGAACACAGATATGAGATCAATCTGCAGGGAACACTCAGCTAGGAATTGCATTGTCTTGCTCTGCACAGAGAACTGTACGGCACAACCATGAATTCACTACCCCCCATATGGAGGGAATATGCACAGATTTCCCCCTCCCAGTATGAATTCCAGAAACTGGTTTAGAGAAACAAAAACAAGTTTATTACTACATAAGATAGAGATTTAAGTGTTACAAGGGATTGGCAAACAGATCGAAGCAGATCACTGAACAATAAACAAACACACGAACTACGCATGAACATGAAAGAATGGGTTACAAATAGAATTTCTCCACCCTAAATGTTGTTTTAGTTTCTTCACAGGCCAGTACCTTTACCTGTTCTCCCTCCATTTTGTCTTTGTTTTTAGATGTTTCCAGCAGTCACCTGGGTGGGTTCAGTGAAGAGTGAAGACGATTAAATCACTCTCCTGTCTTAAATAGTTTTAACTATGGTGGGAACCCTTTTGTTTGCCAGTGTGGTTCCCTCCACCCCAGTGGAAAAATACTGGTATTCTATCATGGATCCAGTACCAGGTGACTTGATCACATGCCCTGCAGCGTCAAAGCACATGAGTCAAGGTGTTTCTCAGGCAGTCCAGGAAGCTCTCAGGAGTGTAGATTAACATCTTCAAAGCCTATTGCTCCCTTATGCCCATCCGGCTGGATTGCATTCTGTCCGTGGGCATTCCCCAGTGTAACATAGTCAATATTCTAACTTCAAACAGAAATGAACTTGCATACATCTAGGATATCATATTCAGCAAATCATAACTTTCATGAATTTCGAAGATCCATCTTGCATAAAATACATCTTCGATATGCTATACATATTACACATTTCTATGAAGACTATGGGTGTAGCGCAACATTTTATTAACATTTATCAATACTGGAAGAAAATGAAGATAAGATCGCAGATGACACTTTGGGGAGTGGTAAATAAGAAGAGGACTGATCAATGATTCGATGATGTGGATCACATGTAACTGGTGCAAGCAAACAACTTGAGAATGTTAAATATTATAAAACCTGCCTGAGAGTGAGACGATGAAGGGGTTTCCAAAGAGATGGATTTAGACTGTTCTCAGTGGTAGCAATGACAGAACAAGAGCATGGTCTCAAGTTGCAGTGGGGGTTTAGGTGATATTAGGAAAAACTTTTTCACTGGGAGGGTGAAGCATGGGATGGGTTACCGAAGAGTGGTGGAATCTCATCGTTACATCTTTTAAGGTCAGGCTTGACAAAGCCCTGGCTGGGATGATTTAGCTGGATTGGTCCTGCTTTGAGCAGGGTTGGACTAGATACCTCCTGAGGTCCCTTCCAACCCTGATATCTATGAATCAAGACTCAGTCTATTAGCTTAAGAAGTAAAGGGTGACTTCCACCCTCTATACAATACCCACATGGGAAACACATTTAATAATGGGCTCTTCAGTCAGGCGGATTCAATTGCTGCAACTTGAGCTAGCCAATTCAGATTGAAATAATGTAATTTCACAGTGAGTACTAATTTTTTGGACACATACCAAGGGTTAATTAGGTTCTCCCCACACGACATTTTTAAAGCAAGATAGGCAGTTTTTCTAAATCGCTGCTCTATAGCTATTTGGAGCAGTCTTGCCTGTGTATACCAGGGTGCGACTGATCAATGGCCCTGCCCACCTTAGAATCTCTGACCCGCTCATGCAATCTCCTCTCCATTACAACCTTGCTGTGCTGGGCACTGTCCTTGGCCACAGTTCTTGGCACATTTGGTTGCTAGAAATAACATGAAAGACATCCAGGTAACCTTGGCCATTGCATTTTTGTTAGTTTCGAGAACGTCCATTGGGGAAATTCCAGATAGAGCGGAACGAGAACAGTCCCACCTGTTTGCGTGCAGAATTTAGCCGCATTTAGTTCCTTGAGTAACTCATTCTCTCTAGATCTGGGAGGGTGGAGCAGAAGTCCTGTCTAAATAATCATGCCCTGCCACATTCTTTCCCATGGGTTTTGGTCGGAGCGATGATCAGCTGGGTTTGGAAGACGGACCAGGCGAGGATGGATCAAGGGATCTTCGCCCTCCTGCCGCGGCACTGGCTGCGATGAGCTGGTCAGGGAGTGTGGATGGAGTGGAGAGGAGACGGGCCCTACTCCTATGGGACGGGGAGAGATGACTGGCTTGGGGAGAAGGGAACTGAGCTAGTGAATAACGAGGAGGATCCACACCTTCAGCTTCATAGACACCTCTCCCATCTAGCCATAGTCTGCATCATCCTGAGCCACCCCATTAGATCAGCGGGATTGTTAACTCGGACTACAGATGGGAGTTGAATAGCGACCTACTAAGATTTTAGCTGTTGCTGTGAATAGCAGGGCTGCTTCAGAGAGTGGTGTGTATAGTAGGATTTTATTTGTATGTACCCTTTAAATAACAAAAGGAATACCTAATGTGCCAGTAAAATGAATGGAGCCAAATGTTCTGTGTTTCAAGCAGTACCAGACCTTGTAGTCACCACTTTGTGTAGCATTAAAATAAGGAAAGGAATGAATTATGTTGGCTGGATTTTGCATGAAACTTCAATATTTTTGTATAAAAGGTTTGTGTAATAATCTTGTTTGTGTGTGAACAGAAGTGTGTGTTAAGATATAAGCGTAAAGCCATTACTGGACCAAATGTTCTAGGAAGAAACAAAAACCGAGCAGGGGTGCCAGAGGCTGCAATACACCCCTATTGAAATGTCAAAAAGGCAAATTAACCAACTCTGAAAATGACAGCACCTAACATGGGGACAAAATAGCTGTATCAAACCCAGCGTTAAAATAACTCCTAAAAAACTTAATAAAAAACGAAAATATAATAAAAAAAAAACCCAAGCATTCATCAACAACAATGATTACAGCATCACGGTGCAAAATCATTGGTCCCAATGAAGAAAAATCACTATGTAACAGGCACTTGCCATTAACTTTGGGTTCGTCCTGCCAAGACTTCCCAGAGCATCGTTGTCGCAACTGACAGACCCCGGTTCCTCTCTACCCGATCAACCTAGCTGCCACGAATTCGCGACCGGTGACTTTAACATCGACTAGCAAACAGGTGTGTGTATATTGTGTAATTAAATGCATAGCAAATTGTCGTATCTTCAATAATTGGCTGTAGTAGGTTAAGGCTACCTTGCCAGCTGGGTCGGAAGGGCCAGTCCACCTCACTGTCGGTCCTGGACTCGCTTGCGTGTGTGTGGGAAAATCAGCGAGGGCTATCAAAATATGTCCAGCCTGCACTCAGATGGCGCTGCAATATCAGTCAGCCGAGACCGGTGCAGGGTGGGCAGAAAGCACAGTCACTTGGCTCATGGCCTGCAGCTGGTGGAGCACAAATTCAATAGTCAGGCCTGTTCCAGGGCCAGGAGGTCAACAAAGTGTCAGCTCCAACCTGCCTCAGAATCAGTTAACTCAGGCTTTCATTCGGCTAGCCCTGAGAGAGGGGAGACTGTCACCCACAGTTGGGTGGCAGGGACGCAGGACTCCCACTCCACTGCGTCAGCGGGATCCAAGCTGCAACACGCAAACCTCACCTCTGCCAGCGTTGCAGCCAGACAGGGTCTACCACCCGTGGGCCACTCCATGCTCCCTCCCAAGGGTACATGCTGATCCATTGAGTGGTAATGGCGGCCTCAGTTGCCAACAGCAGTTCTGCGGATTGAAAATTGGCGGCCCGGGCCAGCCTCTGTCTCCTGTGGGCCGACATCCGGGTCAGTGTCTGAGCATCTGCTCCTCGGGCCGGACATCCCAGGGGTCCGGTGTCTGGGCCAGTCCGTCTGTCTCCTGCGGGGCAGAGACATCCAGGGCCAGGTTGTCTGGGCCAGTCGTCTCCTCTGCGGGCTGGGACATCCAGGGGTCCGGGTTGTCTGGCCAGTCATCTGTCTCCTGCGGGGCCGGACATCCAGGGGTCCGGTTGTCTGGCAGTCGTCTGTCTCCTGCGGACCAGGACATCCAGGGTAGGGCTGTCTGGGCATCGCTCTCTCCTGCGGGGCGGGACATCCAGGGTGTCATGGTACATCCCCAACCTGAACCTTAGCGTCAAAAGATGGGTACCAGCATGAATTCCCCTAAGCTTGATACCAGCTTAGGACCTGTAGCGCTGCCACCAACCAGGATTCAGTGCCTGGTACACTCTGGTCCCCCAAAAACCTTGCCCGGATCCAAGACCCAGCCCTCTGGATCTAAACAAGGAAAGTAACACTTTCCCCTACCCGTCCTTGCCAGGCTCCTCCTGGGTTACCCTGGAAGATCACGGATTCAAACTCTTGAATCTAAAAACGAGAGAGGAAAATGCACCTTCCCCCTCCTCTCTCTCCCGAACTGTCCCTGAGAGAGACAGTAATTCATCACAGAGAGAAATTAACCTCTCTCTCCCTTCCCTCTAATCATAGGAATAAGTAACCAAACAACATTGTTTGCTGTTATCTTTTATTTTATTATGGTATTTACAATAAATGTGACAAATGTTTTGTCCCCTTTAAGATCCTGCTAGTTTTTATTGCTATAACAGCCCTACCTGTGTGTGCGCTGGAAGAGGCTGGAGGGCCTGGCTCAGCAGGACGGTGTAAGGGAGCCCAGGCTGGTGGAACAGGTGGGCTCAGTGGTACCCCAGTACATCAGGTGGCACCCCAGAGTGGAGATCAACCTGTCAAAAAAAATATTGATAAATTAAAAGTAATGCACATTGGAAAACATCATCCCAACTATAGGCACAAAATGGTGGTATCTAAAGTAACTGTTAGCACTCAAGAAAGAGATCTTGGAGTCATTGTGGATAGTTCTCTTAAAATATCCACTTAGGCCTTGGCTTCACTGGCGCTTTACAGCGCTGCATCTTTCTCGCTTAGGGGTGCGAAAAAAACACCCCCCTGAGCGCTGCAAGATACAGTGCTGTAAAGCGCCAGTGTAAACAGTGCCCCAGCACTGGGAGCGCGGCTTCCAGTGCTGCAAGCTAATCCCCACGGGGAGGTGGAGTACGTGCAGCGCTGGGAGAGCTCTCTCCCAGCACTGGCCCTGCGACTACACTCACACTTCAAAGCACTGCCAGGGCACCGCTTTGAAGTTTCGAGTGTAGCCAAGCCCTTTATGTGCAGCAGCAAAAAAAAAAAAAACAGAATTTTGGAGCCATTAGGAAATGGAGAGATAATACACCAGAAAATATCATAATGCCACCATATCAGTCCATTACATACCCAGTCACTGAATGCTGTGTGAAGTTCTGGTCGCCACATCGCAAAAAACATATCTATATGAATTGGAAAAGGACCAGAGAGGAAACACACAAATGATTACGTGTATGGAACCATAGGCACTGATTCAGTGGGTGCTCCCAGGCTGGAGTATCCACAGAAAAATAGTGGGTGCTTGGCAGCCACCAGCAGCCCTGTGGATAAGCCGCCACCCCCAATGCCTGCTGCTCACTGTGATCAGCTGTTCAGAGGTGTGCAGGAGGTTCTGGGGGGAGGGGGAGGAGTGGGGTTGGGAAGAGGCAGGTGTGATGTTATGAGTGTAATATTATATCTCATTGAAAGGTGACAGGGCCAGAAAGAGTTAATTAACCCACAGACTGACCTGACCCATGGCCAAACTTTAGAGACTGGTTAGGAAGATATGTAAACAATTAGAGATTTGAAATGCAGCCTGCATTGTTAGAGACAGAAGGGAAAGTGTTTGCTCAGGTCTTGTGATGTAAGCAAACAAAAGTCTTGTCTATTGCTAGAGCTTTGGTTCAAAGATCAAAAAAGGAATATTGATGTAAGCAGAGTCAGGATGAGCTCTACCCTGACATCTGGTGGTGAATTATGGGGAGTGTGGAAAGGAATTTTAGGTGTTTGCATTGGCACACCCACCCCAGCTAGCATAGCCCATGGCAGCCTGGGATGGTTATTTTAAGAGCTCTGGGTTCCCAATTTCTTTGTTATTGGGGCAGGAAAAATAAAGTGTTGTTACCCTGATTATGTGAATGAGGAACTATGAGACTGCTTTATGACAAAGATGTCTCAATATAAATTAAGTGGCACTTGCTAGACAAGGGACCTGGGTTCCAAAACCCAGTGAACTGAGAGAGGTATCTGTGCCTGGTGGTGTAGGTGCCTTGTGTGAGCCAGAAGCACCAGTTCCACCCACTCCTCTCTCCACTGTGGAATATCAGAGTTGATTTTTTTTCATTCCCTTAAGAATCTAGATACAGGTTACTGAGCTGAACTCACTTTGGGCTAATGGTGCACTAGCACTGGGGCTCCCCTACTATGAGCTGAAATTGCTAAGAGTTGAAATCACTAAAGAGCTGGAACTACTGAGCTGAGAGCACTGAGTAATATGCTAACTAGTCGGGGAGCCTGAAGCTGCAGAGCAGAGCAGCTGGCAGAATGGAGTGGAGCAGTTTGTGGGGACGGCTGGAGCAGATCATGGGACAGCTGATGGAGCAGAGCAGCTGGCAGAGCGGAGTAGCTGTGGGATGGGTGGAGTGGCCCACAGAGCGAGCGGAGCTGAGCATTTTGTGGGGACAGCTGGAGCGGATCATGGGACAGCTGGTGGAGCAGAGCGGCTGGTGGAGCGGAGCAGAGCAGTTTGTGAGGACGGCTGGAGGAGCAGAGTGGAGTGGCTAGTAAAGCGAAGCAGTTCATGGAGAAGGCGGAAGCAGAACCCCATGGAGAGGCAGGGCAGTTGGCCCCGGATCACGTAAGGTGCCCCTTTCTACCCAGGTGGAGGGGGACCTCTGCAGATAGACTAACTCTGGGGCTGCACTGACCTAGGACAGAGACTTTTGGACTGTGGGACTTTTGGGACTGTGGGTGATTTGGAGGTTGCTGGACTCAAGAGCCCAGGGAAAAGGACACGGCTCAATTTCCTGGGGTGGGTCTTTGCTCACACTTTGGTCTATGAACTCTAATTGAGGTGTTTCCCCAATTTAATGCTTGTTGTTTATCTCATGTAATTAAACCTTTTCTGCTACACCGACACTCTGTGCTTGCGAGAGGGGAAGTATTGCCTCTTCGAGGCGCCCAGGGGTGTGTATAAGATTTTCCAAGGTCACTGGGTGGGGGCTCGAGCTGGTTTAGCATTGTGTTATTGAAACGGAACCCCTGGATACTGAACCCGGCCCTTGTTGCTGCCAACTCAGAGGGGCAGAAAGGTTACATTAATATTTAGGAAGACATTTGAGTGAAATAGCATTATTGTTTATGCGTCTCTTTGAAGGTTGTGGTAATCTGTGTCTGAACTGTTTCATGGATAGATTACCCTGCGCTAATTGCCAGGATGTTTGGGAGAAGGAGAATTAAGCCTATTGTTTTCTCAGGCCAAAAGGCTGCTGGAAATGTATAAAAACCCTGGAACATGATCCGTCTTCATCTCAGATCTGCTTTGGGTTTCAAGAAGGGGAAACCTTGAGCCATAAGGATTGAGATCCTCAGTCACTGACTGGAGTCACCCTGGAGTATAACCTATGGATTATTTCTAAAAGGACTTTTTGCCAACTACAAGCTCATCTCTGCTATGTATCTGAACCTCAAGAATTGAACTCAAGTCTGGCTGTATATTGATCTTTTAACCAACACTCTCTCTCTTTTCTTTTTTAATAAATTTTAGTTTAGTTAATAAGGATTGGCTATAAGCATGTATTTGGGATAAGATCTAAGTTTTATATTGACCTGAGTGTGTGGTTGGTCCTTTGGGATTGGAAGAACCTTTTCTTTTTTATGATGACATAAGATTTTCAGTAATCATCATCATATCTGACGTGTGTCTGGATGGAAGCCTGAGGCTGGGAACTTTAAGGGAACTGTGGTCTTTGGACTTCTGAGTAACCAGTGAGGTAATATAGAAGCTGTTTTCCGCTGGCTTGGTCAATCTAAGTATTGGAATATTCACCAGCTTTTGGGGTTGGTCTGCCCCATTCTGTTTACAGTTCACCCTAACTGAGTCACCTCAGCTGGCTCCCCCGGGAAGCACTGTCACAGCAGGGGAGGGGCAGAGCAGGGGCGGGAAGAGGCAAGGCAGGGGTGGGGCAGGGGCTTGGGGGGAAGACATAGAATGGGGGCGTAGCCTTGAGCAGAAAGGAGATTGAGCACCCGCAAGGAAATGAGGAAGTCAGCTGCTTCCATATGGGCAGAAATAAAAAAGATTTCGGATTTTTAGCTTGGAAATGAGATGACTAAGGGGGGGATACGATAGAGGTCTATAAAATCATGACTGGTGTGGAGAAAGTGACTGGGGAAGGGTTATTTACTCCTTCAGATAACACATCTAGGGTGACCAGATGCTAACTGTAAAATATCAGGACCACCGCAGTGAGGGGGGGGGCACTTTTTAATTGTTACACTCACCCGCCCGGGTCTTTGGCAGCAATTCAGAGGAGGGTCCTTCAGGTCGCTGACGGTCTTTGGCGGCATTTCAGCTTAGGGTAATAAGTCTTGCTGCCAAAGACAGAAGCACTGACCACCAAAATACCACGGAAGACCATCAGCAACTGAGGAAGCCACTGGACGGGTGAGTATAACAAAAAAAATAAAATAAAAAAACACGCGGGACAAACTTCTCAAAATCAGGACAGTCCCAATTTTATCGGGATGTCTGGTCACCCGATGAAATTAACAGGCCTCAGGTTTAAAACAAACATGAGGAAGTGCTTCTTCACACAACGCACAGTCAACTTGTGGAACTAAGTTGCTGGAGGACAGGTTCATCAATGGCTATTAGCCAGGGTGGGCAGGGATACAACCCCACACTCTGGGGGTACCTAAACCTTTGACTACCAGCTGCTGGAAGTGAATGACAGGGGATGGATCACTCAATAATTGCCCTGTTCCGTTCATTCGCTCTGAAGCAACTTGCACTGGTCCCAGTCAGAAGACAGGAAACTGGGCTCAGTGGAACATTGGCCTGAAAGGGTATGGCCATTCTTGGGTTCTTAGGTTTTGTGTTCTTAGGATAGGGACAAAAAGAGATGCCTGAGGGATCTCACCTGAAACAGTGTCAGTCACATTTAGGGCAGCTCCTCTTCTCAGAGCAATAGGCTCAGGCTCTCTGCAGACTTTGGCACGTGGGAGTTTCTGGTAGATCTCGGGTCCTCTCTGGGACATTCCCTGGTGTTATCTGGACTGATGATTTACTAGGTCACTCCACTGCTCAACTCTGGGAGCCACCCTGACCCTGCTATGCTGTGAGAACCCCCACTCCTGGGCTGTTCACGCACAGCCTCTGGCATGTCAGCTGCTCCCAGCTACCTGAGTGGGCACTTTCAGCAGCCGCAGCTTGGATTGTGCAACCAAATGACACTAGCCAATATCTCTGGTCCCAGAAACCTAGGAACTTCCATCTTACAGTGTTTGGTTATGCCCGCTGGATGCTGCAAGCTTATAAGAGTTCATCAGTTTAACAAAGAAATTGATATGTACCAGGCTTGTTATCCTAAGGAGCATCTCTGACACACTTCAGACAAAACGGATGGCTTCAGGCAGAATAAAGAAACACATTTATTAATGACAAAAGATAGATTTGAAGTAATTATAAGTCAAAGCACAAGAAGTCAGATTTGGTCAAATGAAATAAATGCAGAACGCAGTCTAAGCTGATCTTAACACTTTCAGTGCCCTTGCAAACTTAAATGCTTCTCCCCACAGGATGGCTGGTTGCTCTTCAGCCAGGCTATCCCCTTTGATCAGTGCTTCAGTTGCTTGGTGGTGGTGTCTGCAGTTCTTCTAGCACGTGAGGGAAAAAGTTTGGACATGTCTGTGTCGCAAGAGCTTAGGGGAGTGAAGAAAGAGCAGGCAGGGCTGGGATTATTATGGGGTTGAGGCTCCCATGGAGTATAGGTTAAGGTTCTCATGGGTATAGGGTTATCATCAGGATTAGGGCTGAGGTGGTGTCAAGGGGGACTAGAAAATGAAAAGAGAGAACCATGCATCCCACTGAAATCAGAAGGCTGGAAACACCTGGGTTCCCTTGTAATTCATTGGCACAGCCCCAGGGTGCTTAAAGGTAAAATAATTATTTACATAGGCCAATTAAATTAACACTAGCTGTCCTGGTAAAACTTATAACTCATCCTGTCTTGGTTCTGCCGAAAGAAAGAAAGAAAGATTCCATATTTCAGCCTCACCCTAACCCCCATGACAGATTCTCTCATAACCCCAGTGATAACCTTCACCCTATGATACCCTTAACCTTAACCCAATGATAATCTTAATCTTTATCCCTAGCCCCAATGATACCACCTTGTTCCCTCTGCTCTAACCCGCTAGATCCCACTCCCTTCCCACAACTGGGTATAGGACCCAGGAGTCCTGGCTACCAGCCTCATTCTCATTCCACATGCACAGGACAGGTAAGGCTGGTGTTTTTCTGTGGGTGTCTTATCTGCTTGATTCCAACTCCCCTGGGCAGCTGGGGGGTGAAGAAAGAAAAGGGAAAGATAATAATGGGGGGAGGGGCTGTTAGACACACTCACTGTATAGTGTATGTGGGGGAATGGCTGCCAGTAACTCCACCCACAGTTCCCAAGCTTCATCCACTCTCATGAAACAGCCCTGCTATCCTCAGCAACAGTTAAAAATCTTAGCAGTGTTGCTATTCAACTTGTCATCTATAGGTTCCAGAGTTAACATTCCCCACTGATCTGAATGGAGGCGGCTCAAGATTGAATGCAGAAATTGAGACAACCCATGATCCAGCCTCTCCCAATCCTGTCTTGGCCAACCCCAGCTGTCTCCATTGTTCCGACTGAACCCTGCCTAGAGAGTGAACACACCGGCGCAGGCTTTTAGAGACAGAGCCTCCTGCCGCCACCCTCCCCAGATCTGTGGGAAATGGATGTGACCAATCCCCCAATGAGCCACTCCTGGAGACAAGTGCTGCCAAAGAGGGCCATAACCAGGGTGGGGCGAGTGGAGTAACCTCTTAGGGCACAGAGCCAAAGGGGTGGAAAAATGGGGCAGTGTTGGGGCACGTAGAGTCACATGCCTCCCCCCAGATTTCTGCCTTCCTTTTAGCACAGAGGTTTTCACAGTGTTTGGCGTGTCCCCCCTACAGTTTGAGAACCATCACCATTTCCCAGAAGCTGGCAGATCGGAAGCTGGTGGGAGCCAAACAGCCTATTCTGGCAATTGCCTCTATGATATGGGAGCTCGGGCACCGACTGGTTACCCGGCAGCCCTCCCTGCCCTGCTCCCCAAGCCGGGCCACCTCTGCAAGGTCCGGGTGCTCCCCAGGCAGGGCGGGTGGCACAGCTCCGAACTGCTCCCCTGACGTGCTCCAGGCTCTGCTGCTGCAGGTCCCTGGGTGGAGAGCTGCTGAGAGGCAGATGCCCAAGCGGGGATGAGCACAGCAGGGAGCACCTCGGGGAGCATCGCATGACAGCCAGGGTCGGCTCCAGGGGGCATCACCAGCCAGTGCTGGCCTCCGTCAGGGCAGAGGCAAGAGCTCCTCAAGGCAGCCATCCAGCACCAGAGATCCCACAGCATGGAGAGCCTGGGGCCCGAGTGGGCCAGGCAGCTCCCACCAGCCTCTGATCTGCTGGCAAAAATTTGAAAACCTCCGTGCTCAATGGAAGGCAGAAATTTGGTTCCCTCCATATGTTGCCTCTAGGGGGCTGTCACGGTGCAGCGACTCACACCCACGGCGCCTCCTGTCAGTCATCCTGGGAATTAGCTCTTCAACCCAGGAGCTCCTTCTGCAGGCCGGTGTCTCGGTTCCTGCTGGGTCCCAAGTCCCTCCTGGACCTCCCGGTGCCCCTTTCGGGCTGGGGTGCTTCCCCCTGCAGTACCTCACAGTCTCACTGGGTCTCCCCTCCCCAGGGAACCCCCAACCTCCTATCCCCACCTAGCCTCAGTCTTTGGCTACTGCCAGTCACCATCTAGCCCCCATTCACTGGGGCAGGCTGCAGTATCAGCCACTCATCATCAGCAAGGGCAGATTGGACCTGCTGCATCTGCCTGCCCTTGGGCTTCCCCCTGCAACCCCAGTACCCCTTCCAGCCTTTAACAAGGCCTGTAGCCTGGGGGGTTTCCAGGCTGGAGCACCCCCAGCTTTCCCCCAGCCCTGCTCCACTTTAGGTACCCTGCTCAGCTCCCAGGCAGCCAGGCCCATCTCTTTCAAGAGCTAGAGGGAGAGTACTGTCAGCTCCTGGCTTCGCTGGCTTTTATAGGGCCAGCTGCAGTCTGATTGGGGCGTGGCCCCAGCTGCAGCAGCTTCTCCAATCAGTGAGCCTTTAGCTCGCAGCCCCAGCCCTCTCCCAGGGCTGGCTTCAAGCCCTTCAGGGCAGAAGCAGGTGACCACCCCGCTACAGGGGTGCAACTATGCGTGTTCGCCCCAGGCGCTGCAATGCCTAGTTACAACTCTGCTTCCAAAATCAACATGCGAGTAGGGTGTGACCATTCTCATTCTGCTGTGCCTGAATTTGCCCCAGCGCAGGCACCCTATAAAACCAAATAAAAAAGTGCAACCTCCCAGGTTATTGGGGAGAAGCCCAGAGTGATTTTCATTTCCCTCTTTTGTTAGCAGCTGAATGCGTCAAGAACAGTTGGCCAAGGACACTGCCCGGCAAAGCTCAGGTTGCAATGGGGGTACGGTTATCCTGGGGGTTCATAGATTCTAAAGTGAGAAGGCACCGCTGTGGGGAGACCTGCCCCAAATAACTCCCAGAGCAGAGCTTTCAGAACAACTGCTAGTCTTGCTGCAAAACTTGTCAGTGGGGTGGAGAATCCACCACGACCCTCGGTGAATTGTTCCAATGGTTCATTACTTTCACTGTGAAAAATTTACACTCTCTTTCCAGGCTGCATTCATCTTCCTTCAACTTGCAGCCATTGGAGCTGCTCGACTGAAGAACCCATTATTAAATATTTGTTCCCCGTGTAGGTATTTATAGACGGTGACCAGAGACCCCGTAACCATCTCTTTCTTTAGCCACATCGATGGAGCTCTCTGAGTCCATCACTCTCAGGCAGGTTTTCTAATCCTTCTGTCATTGCCATGCCTCTTCTCCGAATCTTCTCCAATGTATCAACATAATTCTTGAATTGTGGGCACCAGCGCTGGACACGGTAGTTGAGCAGTGGTTGCACCAGTGCCAAATACAGAGATAAAATAACCTCTCTGCCTCCACTGGAGATTCCCCTGTTTATACGTCCCAGGATCACATTAGCTGTTTTGGCCACAGCATTGCACTGAGAGCTCATGTTTAGCTGATTATTCACCACGAGACCCAAATCTTTCTCAGGGTCGCTGCTTCCCAGGAGAGCCCCCCATCCTTTAAGTATGGCCGACATTCATTGTTCCAAGATGGATATATTTACATTTGACCACATTAAAATTGATATTGATTGCTTGTACCCAGTTTCTATCTTTTGTAGTTTCTGTTTAACATTCTCCAGAGATAACAGAAGAATGGGAAGAGTGATGTCATTGCCATATGACGAGACTACATCAGTTGTTTCCCCACCCAAATGCAGAATAGAAATATTTATCGAATGCTTTGGGCTTTTCTGCATTATTATATATAATTCTACCATTTTCATCTAGTAATGGACCAATACCATTGTCAGGATTCTTATTGCTCATAAAACATTTTTAAAATTCCTTCTTATTGTCCTTAATTCTGCTGGCCATAGATTTCTCCTTGTGCCCCTTGGCTTCCCTTATCAATTTTCCCTATAATCAAAGAACCTGCCCCCCACCCCAGCACAGCCACCAACATCCACTTCATGCACAAGAAATCTCTTTGGGCTTCAGGCAAGTAAGGGAACCTGCCATGTTTGTTGCCGGTCAGCACTGCTGTCCCTTTGCTGACTGCCTTGATATCACACAGAGTGGTGCACCTGGAAGGAAACCTCTCTCACTCCTGCTCCAAACTCCCCTGTGAGCCACCTCTGTTTGCAGCTTTCAAGTTCACCTAGCAAGTGATGTTTTATAGCAAGTCGCCCTGCTTCACTCCACCCCTTATCTCCCAGGAGCGGTTGGCCACTCAAGAGACTTCAAACAGCTGGGCTGATAAAAACTCCCAAGGCTTAGTCAGAGTCCCACAGCCCAGCTCTACACAGAGAACAAAGGAACTGTCAAACAACACACAGCTGGGCCAAACCTATCACTCACCATGTCCCACTACCTCCAAGCACACACTTCGCAGCAGGATCTACTGCCTCAGGAGTGCTCCTGTTAAGGTCAGGATCATAGAATATCAGGGTTGGAAGGGACCTCAGGAGGTATCTAGTCCAACCCCCTGCTCAAAGCAGGACCAATCCCCAGATTTTTACCTCAGCTCCCTAAATGGCCTTTTTAAGGATTGAACTCACAACCCTGGGTTTAGCAGGGTAATATGCAAACCACTGAGCTATCCCTCCCACTCTAATCTAGCTATGTCAGCATGAGGTTAGAGTTATAGACCGGAATGTGGTGGTGGTGATCACCTCTTTTCTGTCACCAAGACGGGGTGAATTTATGTTCTCACAAGCTGGCTTGCTGATTTATTTTCCCTTGGTACATAACACATTTATTTTTAAGGGCCCTGCAGGTGTGTCCATCCATTGCTAAAGGAACCCAGGCGTCCTGATACTACCACAGTTTGACTCATCACATTCCACCTCCCAGAATTAGCCCTAGGATTTCGATGGGATGGAAAAGTCTCTTTTTCAGTTTCTCTTCCAAACATGTGGGAAATCTCTCTTCCCTGAGCTGGGGATAGAACCCAGGAGTCCTGACTCCCAGCAGCCTTTCTCGCTCTAACCACTAGATCTCACTCTCACTCCCAGAACACCTCTGTGGCATTATAAATACTTTCAGGGAAGGGGGACTCTACCAATCCCACCAGATCTGTTTCTGAATCAGCACTGTTGAATCTGCAAAATCTGTGTATAAAATACCTCTGTCTTTCTGCACAATCTTTCCTTTTTAGTCTTTGGTTTTTTAAAACCTGTTCTAGAGATATATATAAAATAGCTGTAAATCCCCTGGCCCTTTTCCCAGGAGCCAGGGCTTGAACCCCAGTGTCCAGGCCAAATTGCGATTATTCATCCCCACTTTGAGTCCCTTCTGCCATCTCAGTGTTGGGTGAGCCATCCCCATGAGGCCTTGCTGTGTGGCTGTTCTTCAGCTGCTTCACCCCAGAGGTGGCTGTTTCTTGGTGCCAGATGGGGATCTCTGTACAGATGATGGACATTTCTGAGGGGTGTATCCCCACACACCTTTCTGCCCCTCACACCTCCTCCTCTCCTGGGCTCTACTCTTTCCCCAGGTACCCAGGGACTGTCTCTCCATATGTGTCTCTGCAGTGCCCAGCCCGATGTGGGGGACCCCCCATCTCCATCAGTACCAGAGAAGCCCAATTCACATATCAGATAAATTGTGTGAGCAGAGTGTTTTCATTCCACACTTTTTAATCTTTTCATTTTGATTAACACCTTAGGAGCATTAATCTCTGGGGGAAATTCCTATGTGGGGGAAGTGCATTGATTCTCTGTCGCTTGGAGTATTGAAATTAAGAGTCAATTCCCCTTCTAAAACCACATGCCAACTCAACTATCAGATATGGGCTGGATGGGGAACCCCTCAATTCTCTTTATAAGTGACCCATGCTAGCCCAGCTGCTGTGGGAGGCCTGGGGGTTAGCACTGGCCATGGGCCAGAGGAACCAGGCCAGGCTGGAATGCCAGGAGTGAGAATCTAGAGAGAAACCAATGGCAGGATGAAGGGTCTGTTACCAAGAACACCAGGGGGTCAGGTTCAGAGAGCCACAGCCAAATCAGGAGCCATAGCGATCTCGCTGAGAAAGCACAGGGGCAGAGCTTGTACCCCCGTCGGGGTTCATGGCCCCCAGTCCTAGCGCTCGTTGCAAGCTACTTGGTGGAAGACTGCAGTGTGATTGTTCCCAGGTCCTCTGTTATGGGATTCAAGACATAAGAACAGCTGTACTGGGTCAGACCAATGGTCCATCCAGCTCAGTGTCCTGTCTACCGACAGTGGCCAATGCCAGGTGCCCCAGAGGGAGTGAACCTAACAGATAACAATCAAGTGATTTCTCTCCTGCCATCCATCTCCATCCTCTGACAAACAGAGGCTAGGGACACCATTCCTTACCCATCTTGGCTAATAGCCATTAATGGACTTAGACCCCTATGACCTCACAGCTACCAGATATGGGGTGGTATGTTCCCTTTGTAACAGACACACACTAGCTCAGCTAGCAGGTGGGGCTTGGATGGAGGATTCCCTTTGTCAGGATCCCCACACACACACACTCTGAACTCTGGGGGTACAGATGTGGGGGTCCACATGAAAGACCCCCTAAGCTTATTTCTACCAGTTTAAGTTACAACTTCCACAAGGCACAAAACCTTTTCTTGTTCTTGGATTGTATTGCTGCCACCACCAAGTGATTTACACAAAATTTCAGGGAAGGGTCACTTGGCATCAATATCCCCCCAAGACCGATTACCCCTGTCCTGGGCAGGCTTGAGAATAATATACCAAGAAATTGGTTAGCAATGTGAGCACAGACCAGATGCTTTGTCCTCTGGACACTGAAAATCAATCAGGTTCTTAAAAGAAGAACTTTATTTATAAAGAAAAAGTAAAAGAATCACACCTGCAAAATCAGGATGGAAGGTAACTGTACAGGGTAATAAAAAGATTTAAAACACAGAGGCTTCCCCTCTGGTTCAGCTTCACAGTTACAAAAACAGGAATAAAGCAACCTCTGTAGCATAGGAAAATTCACAAGCTAAACCAAAAGATAACCTAACACATTTCCTTGCCTTACTTACAATTGCTGTGGATTTAGATGGATTATGCCAGGTATATTTTCAGGAGATGTTATACTTGCTTAGCTTCTCCTTCCCTCCCTCCAGAGAGGAAACAACAAAAAGAGAGCACAAACAAAACCTTTCCCTTCCCCTCCCTACAGATTTGAAAGTATCTTCTTTTCTCATTGGCCCTTCTGGTCAGGTGTCAACTAGGTTAATTGACCTGCTTAACCCCTTACAGGTAAGCGATTCTGTACAGCTGCCAAGGAGGGATTCTATGCTACCCTTCTCTCTATATTTATGACACCCTTTCTAAGAGTCATGTGCTAGCTCATCACATATGAGCTGGAGGGAGGGAGATCTGGGTTGGGCCATCTAGGCTGCATTAGGGATGAGACTAGATTGGAGGACTGTAATGCTCCCTTGTAGCTGTGCTCTTAGCACAATCTGTGCCATGGGTTCAAATCCTCCCAGACCCCTAAGGGATGGAGGGGGACTTAAATTATCTTGGGGACTGGGTTGGTCACTGTCTGCAATTATCAGCACAGCCAGATGGGGGCATTGCAGGGTTAAGTCACCTTGTCCCCTTATCTCCATGGGCTTACCCAGGGTCTGTTCATGCCAGCCTCATTCTCCCAGGCACAAGCTTATTGCATCAGAGGCTTGATGGGGCAATGGGGCAGCAGCTGATGCAGCAGCACACATAGTAATGAGGATATGAGGATGGGGTCCCCCCGCAAGCCAATGTAGTGCCAGTGTCTTGGAGGGTGTCCAGGTGTGTGCTGGGGAAACTGAGGCAGAGAAGATGGAAAGGGAAAAACAGGTCACAGAATAGGAGCTGCTGAGGAAAGATAATTAAAGAGAGCAAAGAAAAAGGAAATAACAGCACCTTCCGGAAATCAGAGAGATATTTTGGCACCCAGAAGAGGAGGGTAAAGAGGCCTCGAAGAAGCCTATGAGGCGGCTGACAAAGAGCCCAAAAGAGGGATAAAGAGGTGGGGGCGGAGGATGGAAAGATTTAAGGACACAATCTGGCATTGAAGCAAGTGGGAGAGGGAGGCTAGGGCTTTGCTTGTGTGCTTCCTTGCGTGTGTGTGCATGTGTCCCTGCTCCCCGTGCTGGAGAAAATCAGGACCCTTTGCACCCTCGTTACCATTAGCAGTGTTTACATAGGCCCAGCTGGGATCCGGGCTGTGCACCCCTCAGACGCAGTGATGAACTGAACCCCCATCTGGAGGGGGCTTTGATGGGGGCCTGGAGGGATGAGCTGGAGCATGGGGGGTGCATCTCATAGGATCATGGGAACAGCTGCAGCTAGGAGAAGCATGGCAGGCAGAGCCGGCACTAGGCACAAGCAGACTAGGCAATGACTTAGGGCCCCAAGCAGCCCAAGGGGGCCCCCTATCCGCTTTGTCTGTTTTAGTGTAGTGTGGATGGGGGAGGCCCCCAAAATATTCCTTAGGGCCCCCAGTGGGCTGGCACTGGCACTGTTGGGCTGCATGACGGACATGCCAGGCTCAGGGGAGATGTAGCCTTGGATCCAGTCAGCGTAGGGGGGCAGCAAAATGTAGACCCCTGGGCGGTTGGGGAGCGCGCATTCCACGCCCCAGCTCACCACCCCAGCCAAGAGCCAAGTGCTGTCCAATTCACAGACCAAGGGTCCCCCAGAGTCACCCTGCAGACGACAGAACCATGGAGTCAATTCCTAGTATGTCCCCTGGGGGCGCCAGCTCTGCTCCAGCCCCAGTGCCAGGGACTGGCTGGCTCAGGGGGGCAGGGAATGGGGCGTGGGGCCTTTCCCCACTAGGGGACGCTGGCTCTGATCCATCCCCAGGGCGGGGAACTGGCTGGCTCAGGAGAGTGGGGAATGGGACACGGGGCCTGTTCCCTTCTGGGGGGCACTGGCTCTGATCTGGAATTGCCTGGTGTACGGGGGAGGGAGTCAGGAAATAAGATACAGGGTCTCACCTGACATGCATCTTTCTCCCCTTGTGGATACCCTGCGCAGATCATATCCTGCTTGATGGGATCAATCTCCTTAGGGTCGTCTGGGTATGAGCCGGTGTTGAAGAGGCTGTTGCAGGTGTCTCTGTCTATCAGGGGAACCTGCACCTCTTGCAGTGTTTTGGGGGCTGTCAGACTCCCTGAGGACAGACAGACGAACAGGGCAGAGTCACCCCCATGGAGACAAGCCATTGCACAGCTGCAGAGATCAATCCACGGAGCATTGCTGGACAGCTCATCCCCAGGCACTGATGGGACTCCGGCACCAGCACTGCTCTGTGCTGACCAGCAGGGGGAGCCCTTGACCCTCACACTTCCACAGGTTCCGGCGGGACAAAAGTTGTGGAAAAGGTCTCTCCCTGCCTCAGTTTCCACATCTGTAAAATGGGGATAATGATTCTGACCTCCTTTGTAAAGTGCTTGGAGAGCTACGGGATGGACAGAACTCAGTATGAGCCAGCGATTTGTTAATACTAAAGGATCAAAGCCACAGCCTCAGTTGCTCCCACCTCCCCACCTGCAGAGGGACTCACTTCAGGCATGAAACCGCCGGACGCTGGCATCACTAGAGATCCATGCATGGAGCCCTGGCACCAGCAAAATCCCAGGCCGCGGTAGGATGTGCAAAGCTGCCACAGACTCTCACCCAGTGCAAAATCAGGGACCATAAACTAGGCGTGGAAACTGGAGAGTGCAAAGACAAAGAAGGATGGCAGTGGAAATTCCATCAGCAACTCGCTAGACCAGTGGTTTTCAAACTGTGGGTCACGGCCCAGCACTGGGTCACAGAATGGAAGGCAGTGGGTCACGGTGGCTCTCGTCAGCACTGCCCATCGGGCCATTAAAAGTCCTGTCGGTGGTGACGCCTGGCTAAGGCAGGCTTGTCACTACTTGTTCTGACCTCACGCTGTGTCCTGGAAGCGGCCAGCAGCAGGTCCAGCTCCAGGTGGGGTGGGCCATTGGGCTCCATGTGGTGCCCCCACCCCAAGCACCGGCTCCGTACTCCCATTGCCCGGGAACCAGCTAATGGGAGAACAAGGGGTGGTGCCTGAGGGCGAGAGTTGCTTGCGCACGTCTGCCTAGGACCCAGACCTGCTGCTGGCTGCTTCCGGGGCACAGAGCAGTAAGTGGTGCCAGGATAGGCAGGAAGCCTGCTTTAGCACCCCCCCGTGCTGCCGACCGAGAGCCGCCCAAGGTAAACCTGCATCCCAACTCTGTGCCCCCCCAAACCCATAGCCTCCTCCTGTACCCCAAACCCCTCAGCCCAGCCCCACCCCAGAGCCTGCATCCCCAGCCCAGAGCCCTGACCCCCTCCTGCACCCCAACCCCCTGTCCCAGCCCTGAGCTCCCCTCAAACCCAGAACCCCCTCTTCTACCCCAAACCCCTCATCCCTGGACCCACCTCAGAGCCTGCACCCCTATTCCGGAGACCTAACCGCCTCCCACACTCCAATCTCTTGGCCCATCCCAGAGCCTCATCCCACACCCTGAACCCCTCATTCTCAGCCCATTCCACTGCCATCACCCCCATGCCCCAACCTTCTGCCCAAGCCCTCAGCCACTCGCACACTCCAAACCCCTCATCTCCAGCTCCATTGGGTCATGGGCATCAACAATTTTCTTCAACTGAGTCGCCAGAAAAAAAGTTTGAAAACCCCTGCACTAGACCACTACAGCTCCAAGCACATCTGCAGAGTGAAATTTGCAAAGCAAAAGCAGGCTTTCTTCAAATGCAGAATCAGTAGGGGTGATATCCAAGAGGTAGAAATACGGGAGGCGTATGCCAGCAGCACACTAGATGGCTGCAAATCCATGCATACAACAATCATGCAAGCAGCACCACAGCAGGATCTGCCAAGATACCGCAGGGTCACGCTGAATGCATGACACGGATAAACCAGGGGTGGGAACTGGACAGGTGAAAGGGGAGTCCAAAGTCCAAACAGGAACAATGGTGGAAATTGGATATTAATTGGCTCACCTGCTATGGATCGATGCACAGAACAGACATGCTAACAGATTATCCAGCCACAGGAAGATGCACAACATTAAAACCAGCTCCCACCCAATGCAAGATGAGGGACTTTAAAGGTTAGGGTTAAGGTTAGGGTTGGGGGTAAAGTATAGGTTATCTTCAGGTGTAGGGTGAGCATAACTGTTAAATTGAAGGTCAAGGATGAGGGTTATTGGTGGGGGTACAGCAAGATTTAGTGTTTGTGTTAGAGTTAAGGTGAGTTAAGTTTCATGGTTAATAGAGAAGGGTTAAAGTGTTAGTGTTAAGGTTGTGTTAGGGTTAGAGTTAAGGGTCAGGGTTCAATGTAAAGGTTTGATTTAGGTAGGTTCGGAAAGATTCAATTTTGATCGGTAAATATCAATTTCTCCTGGCACACACAAACTGAAGACAAAATATTTCCACTCAGGGCCAGCTCCAGACGTTTTTCCACCCCAAGCAGACAGAAAAAAAAAAAAGCCGCAATCTGCGGCAATTCAGCGGGAGGTCCTTTGCTCCCACCGGGAGTGAGGGAGGGACCCTCCGCCAATTGCCACCGAATAGCTGGATGTGCCTCCCCTCTCAGGAGTGGCCGCCCCAAGCACCTGCTTGCTAAGCTGGTGCTTGGAGCTGGCCCTGTTTCCACTGGTAATCATTGAAATTTACATATAGGAAACGTAAGAAAAGGGTAGCTTGAGAACTTGTGGTAGTCACACCTTAATGACTTAAGTCATAATGAACGCTGCATAAAGCACGTATTCAAAGTTCTGCTAAAACAGCTGGTGCCTGCATTACCGGAGCACGTGCTGCAGATAATTATGCAGCTGTCATAAAGTTTTCACTTTTTGAATCTCATCATCTACTGGACTTAAATAATTATTATCCGACTCTCCCCCTATAATTTCCCACAACTGTGAACATTTAAATTGATAAAATGGGGGGAAATGCTTAAAAATAAACATTGATATCATCCATCTAAATTATAAAAAATCAAATTCTGCCAAGCCTAAATGTGATCAGGGACCATAAAGGTTAGGACTGGGGTTAAGGTTAGGGGATAGCGTTACCTTTAGCTGTAGGGGGAGCATAACTGTTAACCTGAAGTTTAATAAAGAGGGTTATTGGTAGGGTAAGTGTTAGGATTACCCTAACACTTGTTCAAGGTTAAGGTTGTGTTAGGATGAGAATTCAGCGGTAGGGTTGAGTTTAAGGGTTAGATACAGTGTCGAAAGTTAAGATTAGTGGTTAGGGTTATATTTAAGGACTAGAGATAAGATTGAGGCTAAAGGTTAGGAGTAAGCGTTAGTGTATAGTTTTAGCTTTAGCAGTAGGGTGAGCATTTACATTACATTTAGGGTTAATTTTTAGAGTTGGGGCTGGTGTCAGGGATATGTTTAGGGTTAAGGGTATATCGGGTAGAGAGCTAGTTTTTTTATTTAGATTAGCATTGCAGTTAAAGTAGGGTTATGGCTATAGTTAGCATTAAGAATACAGCAGGGGTATAATGCTAGATTTTGATTTCTGGTTGGTGTTGCAGTTAAAAATAAGGTTAGGGATGGGGTATAACAGGGGTGTAGCGCTAGATTTTGACTTACGGTTAGCAATGCCGTTAACAGCAAGGTTAGGTTTATGGTTATGATTGATGTTACAGCAGGGGTACAATGCTAGATTTTGATTTAGGGCTAGCATTGCTGTTAACAGTAGGGCTACGGATATGGTTAGGGTTAAGGGTGTATCTGTGGTAAAATACTAGAGTTTGATTTAGGGTTAAGGTTAACAGTCAAGTTTTATGGTTAATAGTTAAGGATTAATAGGTTTAAGGATTATGTTGGAGATAAGGTTGTGTTAGTTTTAGAAGTCAGGGTTAAGAGTTGGGTTAAATTTAAAGGTTACATCAGGGACCATAAAGGTTAGGGTGGGGGTGGGATTTAGAGTATGGTGTTATCTTTAAGTGTAGGGTGATCATAACTGTTAAGCTTAATATTAAGAATAAGGGTTATTGGCAGGGGGAGGATAGGAGTAGGTTTAGTGTTGGAGTAGGGTTACGGGTGGGGGTTAAGACAGTGATGAGCTGCCAAAATATTAACAACAGGTTCCCTCCTCCTCACCTCACGAGGGGGTTATGCCCCCCCTGGGGGGTCGTGCCCCATCCATCCCCTCATGTTCCTTGACACACAAACCCCCAGGACCCCTGACCTATCTCCCCTCTTCCCTGTCCGCTGACTGCCCCTTGCCGCCCCATCCAACCCCTCCTCTCATTCTTGATGGCCCCCCAGGACCCCTGCCCCATCCAACCACCCCTTCTCTCTGTCTCTCTCTGTCTCTGACTGCCCCCCATCACCTCATCCAACCCCTGCTCCTTCCTGACTGCCCCCTGGGACCCTGGCCCCCATTCAATCCCCGTGTTCCCTGCCCTCTGACTGCCCCCTGACACTTATCCACCCCCCGCACCAACCCACCGAACACCCCTCCCTGCTCCCTGCCCCCTTACCACACCGGCGCCAGGGGGCCCAACTCCCTGGGCAAGGCCGGAGCCGCTCGGCCAGGACCAGCCCAAGCCAGGGGTGCTTGGCCAGAACCGGGCTGTGGTGCTCAGCCGGGGCCAGGTGGAGCCAGACTGGTCCGTGTGCGCCGTCTCCCCCCGCCCGGCTTACCTGCCTGCTCCTTGTTTCAGGTTTCCCGTGAACATTGGATTCGCGGGAAGCAGGGGATTTGGAGGAGAAGGAGGGTGGAGCGTTCAGGGGAGAGGGGGAGGTGAGCTGGGGCCAGGGGCCGGGTGGACAGCTGTCCAAGCCTTTGTTAAATTTCAAAGCTTTTTAGAACCGGTTGTCCTGGAACAACCAGTTTTAAAAGGCTTCTAAATTTAACAACCGGTTTCTGCAAACCGGTCGGAGCTCACCACTGGGTTAAGGTGGATAAGGAACTGGTTAAAGGGGAGACTCCAACGGGTCGTACTGAAGGGTGAACTGTCAGGCTGGAAGGAGGTTACTAGTGGAGTTCCTCAGGGATCAGTTTTGGGACCAATCTTATTTAATCTTTTTATTACTGACCTTGCAACAAAACGGGGGAATGTGCTAATAACGTCTGCGGGATGCGACACAAAGCTGGGGGTAAACTTCGCTAACCACCACGAGAAGGACTGGCGATATTCCTACAGGAAGATCTGCGAACCCTTTAAAACTGGAGTAATAGTAACTAAGCATGAAATTTAATAGTGAAAAGTGCAAGGTCATGCACTTGGGGATTACATAATCAAGAATTTAAGATACTCAAATGGGACGCATCAGTTGGAAGCAAATAGAGCGAAGAGAAGGACCTTGAGTTTGGTTAATTCACTATGAGATGACTCCATGAGACCGAGGCACAATGGTGATACTGGCCATTTTAACAAATGCAAGTCGCGAGTAATTAGGACTGCCCCGAGCCAATGAATATATCCAGCAAAAAGCATAAGAGGTGTTAGTGCAGGCGGTTCATATAAGGCGCTGGTGAGACCACACTGGAATACTGTCGTACAGTTCTGGTTCTCCCCATTATGTTTAAGAAAGGATGCAATTCACAAACTGGAACAGTTCAGCAGACGGGCTACTAGGCATGATCTGAAGGAATTGAGAAGCCTTCCCCTTACGAAAGGCAGACTCAAAGAGCTTGGCTGTCTTAGCCATGGCCAAAGAAGAGCTCTGCAGGGGGATAATGCTTGAGCTCTTATAAAAATATATCAGGGGGAGTTACATTAGGGAGGAGAGAATATTTAAGCTAGTACCAATGTAGACACAGCGCAAATGGTACAACTGGACATTAGGAACGTTTTAGACTTGAACTTAAGACGAAGGTTTCTAACCATTAGAGGAAGTGAGTTCTGGAACAGCCGTTCCATAGGGAGGCCTCCGCCTTATGGGATCAAGCTAAGCTTGATAGTTATGGAGGGGATGTTATGAATGGAATGGCCTAATTCTGCATTCCATTTGGCAATTGATCTTTGATTATCAGCACCATAGTCTGCTTCAACGGTCTGCTGATGGGATGTTGATGGGACTGCGGATCTGCGTTACTGCAAGCACTTCCTTTCCTGGGTGTGTGTGAGTCGTGCCACACTATGCTCAGGGTTTTAACTGGATCGATATTTGCGGGTCGGAACGGAATATTCTTTCGGGCGCAGATCGCAGACGGCCCTCGGTGGTCTTTCTTTTTCGCTTTCTGAGCGTGCGGGCAATGGATCACTTCTGTAGAATTCTCTGCAGCCTTGAGGTCTCAAAACCACAAATTTGAGGACTTCCATAGACTCGGACCATAGGTTATGGGGTTGGTTAATAAACAGTGGATGTGGAGATTCGTGCCTGCCTTTGCCGGAGGTCAGACTAGATGATCATAATTGGGTCCCTTCTGACCTATGAGTCATATAGGTTGTCGTAGGGTGAGAATTAAAAGGGTTAGGGTTGAGTCTAAGGGTTTCGATTATATGGTTAAGTGTTAAGGTTGAGTTGGTTAGGGTTGTTAGGGTTAAGGGACAGAGATAGGGTTCAGGTTAAAGGTTAGGGTTAGGGTTAGGGTTTGGGTTAAGGGACAGAGATAGGGTTCAGGTTAAAGGTTAGGGTTAGGGTTAGGGTTAAGGGACAGAGATAGGGTTCAGGTTAAAGGTTAGGGTTAGCATACAGTTTCAGCTTTAGCTGTAGGGTGAGCATTTAAATGAAATGTAGAGTTAAGTTTCAGGTTGGGGGTGGAGGTTAGGGCTCTGCTTCGGGTCTAGGTTATATCCGGGTCATTGTGCTCAGTTTTGATTTAGGGTTATTGTTGCAGTTCAAAGTAGAGTTAGGGTTCAGGTGCGTATTAGGAGTTAGGGGTAGATTAGGGGTTAAGGTTAAGGTTATGGTAGATTAAGCCCCAAAGCTGTTTTCCAGTGATCATCTGGGGGACCCTAGAACCTCCTCCCCCATTAACCCCCAAAGTCCGACCATTTCCCCACAGCCTCCATTCACCTTCTCACCTCCGTACTGAGTGTTACCCCAGCCGGTCACCCAGCACTCCATGCCCGCGGGGAACTCCACAGAGGAGGCTGGAAGGCAGATGGGGCGGATAACTTCATTGAAGCTCACAGGGGTTTCCAGCTCCACCAGTGCAATATCACCGCTGGACCTCATATCAGTGTAGCTGGGGTGGCGGTAAATCTCCTTGATGGGAAAAGATACCAGACTTTCAGAGGGGTTCAGGAGCTGATATTCCCCTAGGTTCACATGATAGGCAGACTTGTCCCTGCAAGATACAAGAGCAATATAAAGGCGGTTCACCCAGTAATCAGATGCAGCCAACTCTGGGGTGGGGCAGCTGGGTACCAGCTGCACAACTGATGGGGATGGTTAGCCTGAGTCTGAGATGCAGCTGCCTCTGGGGCAGGGCAGCTGGGGAACAGCAGCCCATAACACCACACAGGGATGGCTCACCTGGCAATGAGATGCAACTATCTCTGGGGTGGAACAGCTCAGTAATAGCCGTACAGTGACTCCACAAGGGGATGGTTCACCTGGCACTGAGAAGCAGCTGCCTCTAGGACGTGGCAGTTGGGGAACAGCTGCACAGTGATGGCTCCCGCCTGGGTTACTCACCCATCAAAGCAATGAGCTGCTGATACCACCCAGCTCTCAGCAATGAGGGACCCTCCGCAGATGTGGTTGCTGCCTTCACGGATGCTGACCTGCCAGGGCCAGGACCCATTCTCGGCATCATTACCCCCCACAATGCGGGGAGATCCCTTTGGCTGCTCACAAGCTGAGGAGAAAGGTGGGGAGCACAGTGAATACAACCCAGGAGTCCTGGTTCCCAGCCACCACTGCTCTAGCCCACTAGATCCCACTCCCCTCCCAGAGTTGGAGAGAGAACCCAGGAGTCCTGGATCCCAGCCTCCCCTGCTCTAGCCCACTAGATCCCACTCCCCTCCCAGAGTTGGAGAGAGAACCCAGGAGTCCTGGCTCCCAGCCTCCCCTGCTCTAGCCCACTAGACCCCACTCCCCTCCCAGAGCTGGGGAGAGAACCCAGGAGTCCTGGCTCCCAGCCCCCTGGCTCTAGACCACCAGCCCCCACTCCCCTCCCAGAGCTGGGGAGAGAACCCAGGAGTCCTGGCTCCCAGCCCCCCTGCTCTAACCCATTAGACGCCACTCCCTTCCCACACGCAGGGCTAGAATCCAGGAGTCCTGGTTCCTGGTTGCCTGGCACATAACCTCTATCCTGTCTTCCCTCCCCAACCTCTGTCTCCCCACCCATAGATTCACCTCTACTGCCCATCCCTGGGCTGGGGTGGGGGTAGGACTGTGAGGCCTTCCGCAGGGTCTGGTACACACAGTCACAGCACAGTATTCCCTTAAAGGTATAACAGACTTAGTGTGTTTGCACTTTCCAGGAGAGGGCTGGGCAGCCCAGAACATACATTTCTGGGGGAAATCTGTGGCTGCGGGTATGTTGGGGTCACCCTATGGGACTCTTTAAGGCTGGTAAGAACCCCGGTGTGGCTGGGTGGCTGCAGCCCACACACAGACCTAGCTGGGAGTGACCTGCAAGTTGGAGGCTGTTTGTGAGCAGTCCAGACTGGAGGCTACAGCAGCAAGGCATCGTAATGGGCACCCCAGGTTACAGGGCAAGGGTGACACAGCTACTCATTGGTCTGGATTGTGCCCTGGGTATGTCACAGGCCTGTCTACAGTAAAACCAGAGTGAAGTTGTTTTAACACAGGGTGAGGGAGAGAGACAAACTGAAGGCAATGGCAGGATGTGGAAACATGAGGTTACTGGTAGAATTAAAAAACACAGTTTGTGTCTGTACCTGTTAGCAAGGTGCTGTCCTGTCTGATAGGGTGTTTCTCACCCAATGGTTAGTTCTTCCAGCCCTTGTCCAGCCCATAAAACTGGGATCTACCATTCCTGAGACCTCACCCCCAACTCTCTGCAGGTTCATTTGCCTTTGTGAATCTCCAGCCTGCACCTCAAGCTGACAGTACCCAGAGGCTGTCTCCATGGGCGTCCAGTTTTCAGACGCCACATCAGGTTAGGAACACAATATCCTATGTCACTTAGCTCTAAACTCATTCCCCACATAAACATCTCACAATAATTTGACAATCAGCTGAGCCTCAGAGACCCCACGAGGCCCTTTCAGTGTGCACGATCGGACATAGATATAATGTCCCTGCTAGCATGTGGCTGGGTGAGTTTGGGGAAGTCTGTGTTGCAAGCGCTTAGGGAGTGAATAAAGAGCAGGCAGGGCTGGGATTACTGGGGGTTCAGGCTACCATGGAGGCTAAGTTAAAAATATCATGGGACTGGGGACAAGGTCATTTAAATATAAAAGTGGCCAATTAAATAATTTAACACAAGCCATCTCGGTAAAACTTTAACACGTCCTGTCTTCATTCTGTCACTCAGTGGGAAAGAAAGAAAGAAAGAAAGAAAGAAAGAAAGAAAGGTCCCCGTCTCCCATCTCCACTCCACCCCACCCTCACCCTGCACCAGGCTCATTGCCAGCAATGCTGTGGCCAGGAGGGAGCAGAGATGCCCCATGATCCAGCCTCTCCTGGTCCTTTCTTGGCCAAACCCAGCTGGCTCCATCGCTCCGACCAAAGTCCGGCTGGTGAATGAATGGGCCAGGGCGGGTTTTTATAGACAAGGCTCCTGCCTCCGCCCTCCCGAGATCTGGAGAGAACAGGTGTGACCCATCCCCTCATAAGCCATTCAAGGAAGCAAGTGCTGCTAAATTCTGCATGCAGACAGGGCGCGACCATTCTCATTCTGCTCTGCCTGGAATTGCCCCAACAGAGGCACCCAGAAAAACCAACAAAAATGTGCATTGGTCAAGGTTATGGTGGGGAGGACCATTTTGATTTTAACTTCCCTGTTTTGTTAGCAACTGACTGTGCCGACAACAGCTGGCCAAGGACAGTGCCCTGGCAGAGCTAAGATTGTAATGGGGGTAACCTTAGCATGGGGGGTTCACAGAATCTAAGGTGAGCAGGCACCATTGTGATCAGTCTCACCCCTGGTATAACACACACCAGAGATCTGCCCCCAAATAGCTCCTAGGGCAGGGCTTTTAGAAACACATCCAGTCTTGCTTTAAAAAATGTCAGTGAGGGAGAACCCTTGGTAAATTGTTCCAAACCTTAATTACTCTCACTGTTAAAAATTGACACTTTATTTCCAGTCTGCATTAGTCTAGCTTCAACTTGCAGCAATTGGATCCGCCTGACTGACGAGCCCATTATTAAATATGTGTCCCCCGTGTAGGTATTGATAGACTGGGGTGAAGTCACCCCTTAACCTTCTTAAGCTAAATAGACTGAGCTCCTTGAGTTCTACTCACTTCGCCAGGTTTTAATAATTCTTGAATCATTCTCATGGCCCTTCTCTCACCCACCTCCAATTTATCAACATTGTCTTGAATTGTGGGCGCCAGCAATGGCCACGGAATTCCACGCCGTGGTCGTACCAGTGCCAATACAGAGGGTAAAAATCAAAATCTTTTGCTCCGACTCAAGATTCCCCTGTTTATTGCATCCCAGCATCACATTAGCTGTTTTGGGCCACAGCGTCACACTGGGAGCTCATTTGCATCCAGTTATCTTTTTCAGAGTCTCCTTTTCTCAGGACGAGTCCCTCATCCTGTGAGAAGGCCAACACTTGTTGTTCCTAGGTGGACACATTTTCATTAGCCACGTGAAAACACCACATCAGTGATTGCCTTTTCCTTATTTACCACTCCTCCAATTTTGTGTCATTGCAACCTTTATCGTCATGTTTTCTTCCAGGTAATTGATAAAAATTAAATAAAATTGTGATGCTACACTCCATATTCTTTCAATAGATAATGTTATAATATTATTATAGCATATGAAGACGTATTTTATGCAAGATGGGTCTTGTAAGATATAATGGAAAGATTGTGATTTGCTGAATAGATTATCCTATTGTATGCAAGTATCATTTCTGTACTGAAGTTAGGAATATTGAACTATGTAACAATTATAAGTGGGTTTACGCCTGGGGAACGCCCACCAACAGAGCAATCAGCCTGGATGGGCCATTAGGGGAGCAATAGGCCTTTGAAGATGTTAATCTCCCACCTTCCTGAGAAGCTTCCTGGGATGCTAGAAACAACCTCGACTCATGGTGCTGACACTGCAGGGTCATGTGATCAAGTCACCTGGTACTGGATTCCATGATAGAATACCAGTATTTTTCCACTGGGGGTGGAAGGGAACCACACTGGCAAACAAAGGGTTCCCGCCATATGCAAAACCTATTTAAGACAAGGGAGTGATGAAATCGGTCTTCACTCTTCACTGAATCTCCACCCACGGTGACTGCTGGAAACATCTAAGAAACAAAGACAAACGTGGGGGAGAACAGCAGAGCCCAGACTAGAAAAGGAGTCTGGCCTGTGAAAGAAAAGCTAAAACAACATTTAGGATGAGACATTACTACTTGTAACCAGTTTCTTTACTGTATTAAGCTTAGTTTGTGTGCTTGTTTTATTTGTTCAGTGATCTGCTTTGATCTGTTTGCCCTCCCTTATAATCACTTAAAATCTATCCTTTGTCATTAATAAACTTGTTTTTGCTTTTTCTAAAACCAGTTTCTGGAATTCATAACGGGCGGGGGGGAATCTGTGCATATCTTCCTCCACATTGAGGGAGGGGGTGAATTCCATGAGCTTGCGCTGTACAGTTCTCTGTGCAGAGAAAGACAATACAATTCCCTAGCTGAGTCTTCCCATGCAGAGCTGATCTCAGTGCGTGTGTCTTTCTGCAGCTGAGTGTGGCCCTACCTGTGTGTGCGTTGGAAGAGGCCGGAGGGCCTGGCTCAGCATGATGGTGTAAGGAAGCCCAGGCTGGTGGAACAGGCTGGCTCAGTGGTACCCCAGTACCTCAGGTGGCACCCCGGAGTGGGGAGTAACACCTGGGCTTAGCGTACAGTGTAGACATTTCCAAAGACCGAGGAGCTGCATAACCATCACTGGGACTTTGGCATGAATCACTCTGAAGCAAATCCAGATGTATCCCCCTCCCCACAAGTGAGCCAGAAACCCCGATGTGCCTAGAACTTGCAATGAGGCTGAGGGAGGTGACTATTTATTAGGCTCGTATCATCTGGTCCAACTCAAAGTTAGGGTCTTTAGAGTTTCCATGCTGGTTCCCACGGCCAGAGAAACCGATCTGAAGTTGAAGCAAGAGTCCCTCAAGTTGCCACGATATCGGTCACAGCAGGTGAGCAGGGATTTGAGCTCAGATTGTCACCCGTCCAAAGGTTATCCTGGAAACTGCAGCCCACAAACGCAGGGGGGATTTATTGCAGTGCTAACAGAGGTGACATGGTCTATCTACATCAAGGGCAAGGAATGGTTGGTGTGGGATAGGAACCTAGTCTAGGTGGGGGACAGATGACGGGAGTGCAAATCCAGACCAGTGATGGGTTGTGTTACTGACTGACCTGTAACCTTTGATACAGCTGTAGCTCCCAACTTGGGCTGCTCACATCCATCCTACCAGCTGGCAGGTCACACCCTGAATGTCCATGTGCTAAGCAGCCCTGGCTCAGCAGCGCTCTTCCTAGCCGCCTGTCTACACCCCACAACCCCACGCTGCTTTCCACCAGCCTTGGTTACAACCAGCAGGGTGACCCCAACACACCCCTACTCCCAAATGTCCCTCAAACTGAAGTGTCCAGCCTTCTCCTGGACAGCTCAGTGAAATCGTAAGGTTCATTTGTTCTTTTAAAGACACAAAAGCACATCACAGCTTATTAACTTAACGGGGGGGGGGGGTAGATACACCCTTCCCAGCAAACACAGCACTGAGCTGGTGGGTGACAAAATAAAAGGCATTAATAAGAATAGGAGAGAGGGAAAGTGATGTGAATGCAAAAGGACTAAACTTAGGAAGCGTTACAAGAAAATAAAGTGAAAACAAACATGTAAAAGTCTAAAACTTAATCTAGCAAAATGCAGGCTTCCTGTCCCACTATGCGTAAATGAGGCTTCCATTGTTTTCATCCCACCAGGCTTAATTTACCTAAGAGACAGGTACTGCTCCTTCCTTTGTCTGGCCACAGACTTTCAAACATAATATCATGGAGTGTCCATAATTCCCCCATAGTGTTACTACAGACATTTCACAAAGATATTAATCACCAGCATGTCATTAGCTCTCAGAAAAGACCTTGCTCTGTACACACTTCTAATGCAGGAATATCACATGCAATCAGTTGATTCAGTTACTTGAGGTTCAGCCCCCCACCCCCGTCTTTATAGCCCAGTAAATCTTTGCAATGGATCCTTCTGAAAAGTAAAATCCAGATGGAGCTTCTCCCTCCTGCTGGGTGTAGACACCAGGCTGTCTTCTCCTTGACTTGTCAGTGTGAGGTTTGCCTCTGCCCCTAGTTAGCTCAATGGGTCTGTGTGCTGCTTCTATGGAAATAGAGAGAAACATACATACCTTAGTTTGGGAGAGAGTATTATTTACATTGGCCAATTAAATTAACACAAACCATCTTGGTAAAACTTTAAATCATCCTATCTTGGTTCTGCCAAAAGAAAGAAAGAAAGAAAGAAATCCATATTTCAACCCTCACCTAATCCTCATGACAAATTTTGTCATAACCCCAATGATACTCTTAACCCTAACCCAATGATAACCTTCACCCAATGATACTCTTAACCCCAACCCAATGATAAACTTAACTCTTATCCCTAACCCCAATAATACCACCTTCTTCCTATGCTCTAACCTGCTAGATCCCACTCCCTTCCCACAGCTGGGTATAGGACCCAGGAGTCCTGGCTCCCAATCTCATTCTCATTCCACATGCCCAGGGCAGATAAGGCTGGTGTTTCTCTGTGGTTGTCTTACCTGCCTGATTCCAACTCCCCTGGGCACCTAGGAAGAGAAGGGAAGGATATTACTCTGTGTGGAGGCAGGGGAGGTGTGGGTTCTACACAGATATTTCACTGTGTATCTGGGGGAAGCCTGCCAGTAGCTCCACCCACAGTTCCCAACCTCCACCCACTATCCTGAAACAGCCCTGCTATCCTCAGCAACAGTTAAAAATATTAGAACTGTTGCTATTCAAGTTGTTATCTGTAGGTTCCAGAGTTAACAATCCCCACTGATCTGAATGGAGGTGGCTCAGGATTGAATGCAGAAATCCAGGCTATATGGGCAGGGGAATCAAAGAAGGGCAAAAGGGTTGGATCCACGATATTCACTAGCCCAATTCCCTCCCCACATCAGACCATATATCTTTCCCCTGCCCACGGAAGGTAGGGGCTGGTTCCTACATCCCCACTCCACCCTCACTCTGCACCAGAGTCATCACCAGAAATGTCAAGGGCAGTGGAGACAACCCATGATCCAGCTTCGCCTCTTCCTGTCTTGGCCAACCCCAGCTGTCTCCATTGCTCTGACTGAACCCTGCATGGAGAGTGAACACACCGGCACAGGCTTTTAGAGACAGAGCCTCCTGCCGCCACCCTCCCCAGATCTGTGGGAAATAGATGTGACCAACCCCCCAATGGGCCACTCCTGGAGACAAGTGCTGCCAAAGAGGGCCATAACCAGGGTGGGGTGAGTGGGGTAACCTCTAAGGGCACAGAGCCAAAGGGGTAGAAAAATGGGGCAGTGTCAGGGGGGCACATGGAGTCACATGCCTCCCCCCAGATTTCTGCCTTCCTTTTAGCACAGAGGTTTTCACAGTGCTTGGCGTGTCCCCTCTACAGTTTGAGAACCATCACCACTTCCCAGGAGCTGGCGGATCGGAAGCTGGTGGGAGCCACCCAGCCCACTCTGGCAAATGCCTCTCTGGGCTGTGGGAGCCGAGGCACTGGCTGGCTACCCGGCAGCCCTCCCTGCCCTGCTCCCCAAGCCAGGCCACCTCTGCAAGGTCCGGGTGCTCCCCAGGCAGGGCGGGTGGCACAGCTCCGAACTGCTCCCCTGACGTGCTCCAGGCTCTGCTGCTGCAGGTCCCTGGGTGGAGAGCTGCTGAGAGGCAGATGCCCAAGTGGGGATAAGCCCAGCAGGGAGCACCTCGGGGAGCATCGCATGACAGCCAGGGTCGGCTCCAGGGGGCATCGCCAGCCAGTGCCGGCCTCCGTCAGGGCAGAGGCAAGAGCTCCTCAAGGCAACCAACCAGCACCAGAGCTCCCACAGCATGGAGAGCCTGGGGCCCGAGTGGGCCAGGCAGCTCCCACCAGCCTCTGATCTGCTGGCAAAAATTTGAAAATCTCTGTGCTCAATGGAAGGCAGAAATTTGGTTCCCTCCATTTGTCGCCTCTAGGGAGTTTAAATATGCTTGCTCACTCCGGGCGCTGCAATACCTAGTTATGGCTCTGCTTCCAAATTCAACAGGCGAGTAGGGCGTGACCATTCTCATTCTGCTGTGCCTGGAATTGCCCCAGCGCAGGCATCCTATAAAACCAAATAAAAAAGTGCAACCTCCTAGGTTACTGTGGGGAAGCCCAGAGTGATTTTCATTTCCCTCTTTTGTTAGCAGCTGAATGCGTCAAGAACAGATGGCCAAGGACAGTGCCCAAGCAGAGCTCAAGTTGCAATGGGGGTACGGTTATCCTGGGGGGTTCATAGATTCTGAGATTAGAAGGCACCGCTGTGATCAGCTAATCTTACCCCTCGTATTACACAGGCCAGAGACCTGCCCCCAAATAACTCCCAGAGCGGAGCTTTCAGAACAACTGCCAGTCTTGCTGCAAAACTTGTCAGTGGGGTGGAGAATCCACCACGACCCTCGGTGAATTGTTCCAATGGTTAATTACTCTCATTGTGAAAAATTTATACTTTCTTTCCAGGCTGCAGTCGTCTCCCTTCAACTTGCAGCCATTGGAGCTGCTCGACTGAAGAGCCCATTATTAAATATTTGTTCCCCGTGTAGGTATTTATAGACAGTGACCAGGAGACCCCATAACCTTCTCTTTCTTAAGCCACATCGATGGAGCTCTCTGAATCCATCACTCTCAGGTAGGTTTTCTAGTCCTCCTGCCATTGCCATGCCTCTTCTCTGACCCCTCTCCAATGTATCAACATAACTCTTGAATTGTGGGCACCCGCTGGACACGGTAGTTCAGCAGTGGTCACACCAGTATCAAATACAGAGATAAAATAACTTCTCTGCCTCCACTGTATTTCAGTGGGATGGAAAAGTCTCTTTTTCAGTCTTTCTTCCAAACATGTGGGAAACCTCTCTTCCCTGACCTGGGGATAGAACCCAGGAGTTCTGACTCCAAGAATCCTCTCTCCCTCTAACCATTAGATCTCACTCCCACAACACCTCTGTGGCATTATAAATACTTTCAGGGTAGGGAGACTCTACCAATTCCACCAGATCTGTTTCTGAACCAACATTGTTGAATCTGCAAAATCTGTGTATAAAATACCTCTGTCTTTCTGCACAGTCTTTCCTTTTTAGTCTTTGGTTTTTTAAAACCTGTTCTTGAGATATGTATAAAATAGCTGTAAATTCCCTGGCCCTTTTCCCAGGAGCCAGGGCTTGAACCCTGGCGTCTGGGCCATATTGCGATTCACTCATCCCCACTTTGAGTCCCTTCCTCCATCTCAGTGTTGGGTGAGCCATTCCTGTGAGACCTTGCTGTGTGGCTGTTCTTCAGCTACTTCACCCCAGAGGTGGCTGCTTCTTGGTGCCAGATGGGGATCTCAGTACAGATGGTGGACATTTTTGAGGGGTGTATCCCCACACACCCTTCTGCCCCTCACACCTCCTCCTCCCTGGGCTCTACTCTTTCCCCAGGTACCCAGGGACTGTCTTTCCCTATGTGTCTTTGCAGTGCCCAGCCCGACGGGGGGGCTCATCTCCATCAGTACCAGAGAAACCCAATACACACATCAGATAAATTGTGTGGGAAGAGTGCTTTTCATTCCATACTTTTTAATCTTTTCATTTTGATTAACACCTTAGGAGCATTAATCTCTGGGGGAAATTCCTATGTAGGGGAAGTGCATTGATTCTCTGTCGCTTGGAGTATTGAAATTAAGAGTCAATTCCCCTTCTAAAACCACATGCCAGCTCAACTATCAGTTATGGGCTGGATGGGGAACCCCTCAATTCTCTTTATAAGTGACCCTTGCTAGCCCAGCTGCTGTGGGAGGCCTGGGGGTTAGCACTGGCCATGGGCCAGAGGAACCAGGCCAGGCTAGAATGCCAGGAGTGAGAATCTAGACAGAAACCAATGGCAGGATCAAGGGTCTGTTACCAAGAACACCAGGAGGTCAGGTTCAAAGAGCCGGTGCCGTAGCGAGCTCGCAGGGGCGGAGCTTGTACACCCATCGGGGTTCACGGCCCCCAGGCCTAGCGCTCGCTGCAAGCTACTTGCTAGAAGACAGGAGTGTGATTGTTCCCAGGTCCTTGGCGGACTGAGGTTCAAGGCCCCTATGACCTGATAGTTACCAGATATGGGGTGGTATGTTCCCTTTGTAATAGGCACACACGAGCTCAGGTAGGGCTTGGATGGAGGATTCCCTTCGTCAGGATTCCCTTCTCCCCAACTCTGAACTCTGGGGTACAAATGTGGGGACCTGCATGAAAGACCCTGTAGTGGGGTGGTCACCCTGCTCCAGCCCTGAAGGGGTTAACACAGCCCTGGAAAAGGGCTGCCCTGGGAAGCCAATAGGAGAAGCCGCCACAGCTGGGGCCATGCCAATCAGAGGCCCAGCTGGCCCTGATAAAAGGGCTGTGAGGCCAGGAGACAGAGGACTCTCCCCCCAGCCTTGGAGGGAGAAGGACCTGGCTGCCTATGAGCTCAGGGGAGGGGGAATGGAGCAGGGCTGGGGAGCTCCAGCTTGGTAAATCCCCAGGCTGTGGGCCTTGCTGAAAGGGCCAAAACAGGCACTGGGGTTGCAGAGGCTGCAGCCCAGTCTTAGGCAGAGGCAGCTGGTCCTACTCCCTTGCCAATGATGAGTGGCCTTTACAGTCTGCAGTTTGTCCCAGTGAGCCGGGGGGCTAGATGATGACTGGCAGTAGCCACTGAGGCAAGGTGGGTTTAAAGGGTTGGGGGTACCCTGGGAGGGGAGACCCAGAGCATGATGGGGTTACTGCTGGGAGCAGAACCCCAGGGTAAGGGGCATCGGGATTGGGGAGGGACATGGGGGCCAGAGGAAGGTGAATCATTGGCTAGCAGAGGATGCTTTGAGCTGGAATCAAGCTAATTCCCAGGACAACAGCAGGAGGCACCATACCAGTGAGTCTCACTTTGCTACAGACCATCTAAGCTTATATTCTACCAGCCTAAGTTAAAAACTTCCCCAAGGCACAAATTCCTTTCCTTGTCCTTAGATGGTATTGCTGCCACCACCAAGTGATTTTAAACAAATATTCAGGGAAGGGTAAGTTGAAGCCCTAACCCCCTCCCCCTGCCAAAATATCCCCCCAAGCCTCTACACCCCCTTTCCTGGGCAGACTTGAGAATAATATACCAAGAAATTGGTTAGCAATGTGAGCACAGACCAGACGCTTTGTCTTCTGGATACTGAAAATCAATCCGGTTCTTAAAAGAAGAACTTTATTTATAAAGTAAAAGAATCACACCTGCAAAATCAGGATGGAAAGTAACTTTACAGGGTAATAAAAAGATTTAAAGTGCAGGGGATTCCCCTCTGGCTCAGCTTCACAGTTACAGAAATAGGAATAAAACAACCTCTGTAGCATGAGAAAATTCACAAGCCAAACCAAAAGATAACCTAACGCATTTCCTTGCCCTACTTACAATTGCTGTGGCTTTAGATGGATTATTCCAGGTATATGTTTCAGGAGATGTTGTACCTGCCTGGCTTCTCCCTCTGCCCGGAGAGGGAACAACAAAGAGAAAACACAAACAAAACCTTTTCCCCGACCCAGATTTGAAAGTATTTTCTTTCCTCATTGGTCCTTCTGGTCAGGTGTCAACTAGGTTAATTGACCTACTTAACCCCTTACAGGTAAGGCAATTCAGAACAGCTGCCAAGGAGGGGTTTTATGCTACCCTTCTCTCTATATTTATGACACCCTTTCTAAGAGTCATGTGCTAGCTCTGCCATCACCCCCCATTCTCCCAGGCACAAGCCTATTGCGTCAGAGGCTTGATGGGGCAATGGAGCAGCAGCTGATGCAGCAGCACACATGGTAGTGAGGCTATGAGGATGGAGGCCTCCGCAAGTCAATGCAGTGCCGGTGTCTTGGAGAGTGTCCAGGTGTGTCATGGGGAAACTGAGGCAGAGAAAGTGGAAAGGGAAAAACAGTCCAGAGAAGTGGAGCTTCAGGGGTAACAGGCCAGGAGAGATAATTAAAGGGAGTGAAGGAAATGGAAATAACAGCCCCTTCCTGAAGGCAGAGAGATCTTGGCACCCAAAAGAAGAGGGTAAAGAGGCTTTGAAGGAGGCCATGGGGTAGCTGGCAAAAAGCCCAAGAGATGGATTGGAGGGGCAGAGAATGGAAGGGTAGAGGGACACAATTTGGCATTGAAACAGGTGGGAGAGGAGGCTATGGCTTGACAGCTTGTGTGCGTGCATGTGTCCCTGCCCCCCACCCCGCTGGAGGGATGGACCCTGTTCTGTCTTTGTGCACACGTGCGTGTGTGTGTGTCCTTTCTCCCCGTGCTGGAGGAAATCAGGACCCTTTGCACCCTCATTGCACCCTCAGTGTTTACACAGGCCCAGCTGGGATCCGGGCTGTGCACCCCTCAGACGCAGTGATGAACTGAACCCCCATCTGGAGGGGGCTTTGATGGGGGCCTGGAGGGATCCGCTGGGGCATGGGGAGTGTGGTTCACAGGATCATGGGAACAGCTACAACTAGGAGAAGCATGGCAGGCAAAGCCGGCACTAGGCACAAGCAGACTAGGCAATGACTTAGGGCCCTGAGCAGCCCAAGGGGGCCCCCTATCCGCTTTGTCTGTTTTAGTGTAGTGTGGATGGGGGAGGCCCCCAAAATATTCCTTAGGGCCCCCAACGGGCTTGCACCGGCACTGTTGAGCTGCATGACGGACATGCTACGCACGGTGAAGGGTATGGTGGGGACGTAGCCCTGGATCCAGTCAGCGTAGGGGGGCAGCAGGATGTAGACCCCCGGGCGGTTGGGGCGTGCGCATTCCACGCCCCAGCTCACCACCCCAGCCAAGAGCCACGCGCTGTCCCATTCGCAGACCAAGGGTCCCCCAGAGTCACCCTGCAGACAGCAGAACCGTGGAGTCAATTCCTAGTATGTCCCCTGGGGGCGCCAGCTCTGCTCCAGCCCCAGTGCCAGGGACTGGCTGGCTCAGGGGGGCAGGGAATGGGGCGTGGGGCCTTTCTCCTCTAGGGGGCACCAACCCTGATCCATCCCCAGGGCGGGGAACTGGCTGGCTCAGGGCGAGCTGGGAATGGGACAAGGGGCCTGTTCCCTTCTGGGGGGCACTGGCTCTGATCTGGAATTGCCTGGTGTATGGGGGAGGGAGTCAGGGAATAGGATACAGGGTCTCACCTGACACGCATCTTTCTCCCCTTGTGGATACCCTGCGCAGATCATATCCTGCTTGATGGGATTGATCCCCTGAGGGTCGTCTGGGTATGAGCCGGTGTTGAAGAGGCTGTTGCAGGTGTCTCTGTCTATCAGGGGAACCTGCACCTCTTGCAGGGTTTTAGGGGCTGTCAGGCTTCCTGAGGACAGACAGACGAACAGGGCGGAGTCACCCCCATGGAGACAAGCCATTGCACAGCTGCAGAGATCGATCCACAGAGCATTGCTGGACAGCTCATCCCCAGGCACTGATGGGATCCGGCACCAGCACTGCTCCGTGCTGACAAGCAGGGGGAGCCCTTGACCCTCACACTTCCACAGGTTCCCATGGGGGCAAGTTGTGGGTCAGCCCAACTCCCCACCTTCCCACAGAGCCATCATGGAATGGAAAAGGTCTCTCTCTGCCTCAGTTTCCACAGCTGTAAATGGGGATAACGATCCCGACCTCCTTTGTAAAGTGCTTGGAGAGCTACAGGCTGGACAGAACTCGGTGTGAGCCAGTGATTTGTTATTACTAAAAGATCAAAGCCCCAGCCTCAGTTGCTTCCACTTCCCGCTTCGGGCATGAAACCGCCGGACGCTGGCCTCACTAGAGATCCATGCATGGAGCCCTGGCACCAGCAAAATCCCAGGCCACAGCAGGATGCGCAAAGCTGCCACAGACTTTCACCCAGTGCAAAATCAGGGACTGTAAACTAGGCGTGGAAATTGGAGGGTGCAAAAACAATGAAGGATGGCAGTGGAGACAGCGCTAAACTCTCTAGATCAGTGGTTTTCAAACTGCGGGTCATGACCCAGTACTGGGTTGCGGAATGGAAGGCACTGGGTCACGGCGGCTCTGGTCAGCAGCGCTGACTGGGCCGTTAAAAGTCCCATCGGGAGTGCTGCCCAGCTAAGGCAGGCGAGTCCCTACCTGTTCTGACACCGCACTGTGCCCCGAAGGCGGCCAGCAGCAGGTCCAGCTCCTAGGCGGGGGGGCCACGGGGCTCCATGTGCCTCTCCACCCTGATCACCGGCTCCGCACTCTGGCCAATGGGAGATGGGGGGGTGCCTGTGAGCGAGAGCTGCTTGCATGCCTCCGCCTGGACCTGCTGCTGGCCACTTTTGGGGAGCAGCGTGGTCCCCGGTGCCAGGACAGGCAGGAAGCCTGCCTTGGCACCCCCCTGCGCCGCTGACTGGGAGTTGCCTGAGGTAAACCTGCACCCCAAACCCGTGCGCCAATCCCCTGTCCCAGCCCTGAGCCATCCCAAACCCCTCATCACCAGCTGCACCCCAGAGCCTGCACCCCCACCCCAGAGCCCTGACCCCCTCCTGCACCTCAACCCCCTGTCCCAGCCCTGAGCTCCCCCCAAACCCAGAGCCCCCTCCTGCACCCCACGTCCCTCATCCCTGGAACCACCTCAGAGCCTGGACACCCAGCTCAGAGACCTGACCCCCTCCCACACACCAACCCCCTGGCCCTGCCCAAAGCCTCCTCCCACACCCTGAACCCCTTGTTCCTGGCCCCAACCCGCTACCCTCACCCCTGCACTCCAACCCTCTGCCCCAGTCCTCAGCCACTCCCACGCCCCAAACCCCTCATCCCAGCTCCATTGGGTCGTGGACATCAACAATTTTCTTGAACTGGGTCACGAGAAAAAAAATTAAAAACCCTTGCACTAGACCGCTACAGCTCCGAGCACATCTGCAGAGCGAAATTTGCAAGGCAAAAATCAGGCTTTCTCCATATGCAGAATCAGTGGGGGTAAGATCCAAGAGGTAGAAATACGGGAGGCATACGCCAGCAGCACACTAGATGGCTGCAAATCCATCCATACAACTGTAAGCAGAGTCAGGATGAGCTCTACCCTGACATCTGGTGGTGAATTACACGGAGTGTGGAAAGGAATCCCAGGTATTTGCATTGGCACACCCACCCCACCTAGCATAGCCCACGGCAGCCTGGGATGGTTATTTTGACAGCTCTGGGATCCCCAATTTCTTTGTTATTGGGGCAGGAGGGAAAAAAAAGTGCTGTCACCTTAATTATGTGAATGAGGAACTATGAGACAGCTTTATGACAGAAATGACTCAACCTAAATTAAGTCGTACTTGCTAGACAAGGGACATGGGTTGCAAAACCCAGTGACTAGAGAGAGGTTGGGGACTGGTGTGTGTACATGATGGTATGGTCCCCCTTTGAGGGCCTGAACACCAATTGCACGTCCTTAAAGAGTCAGAAGCTAATTTTGATATCCATTAGAGTTCCATCTAAAACTTGCGCCTGACTGAATTCATGTTGCGCCAATGGTGCACAGCACCAGGGCTCCCCTACTAAGCTGAAATCACTTAAGAGCTGAAAATCACGTGAAAAAGAGCATGCAGGCTGAGATCATCTGAGTCGTGTTTGTTTATGTTAACTATTGGAGCCTAAGAACCTCATCGCTAAGCGGGAAGTTGAGCAGTTTGTTCAGCATTAGAGCAAAGCCCAACGGAACAGTAGCGGATGAGTGAGTGGGGAGGAGCGGTTTGCAGGACGGTGAATGGCTCACAGGTCACTGAGGACTGGCTGGAGGAGCGGCACAGCTGGTGAAGTGGAGCTGGTCATGCTGAAGGCTGCAGCAGAACTCCATGGAGAGGTGGAGCAGTTGGCCTTGGCCCACGTAAGGTGCCCCTTACCCCTCTCTGTGGACCCCACCACTCTGTGTGGGCCCCCTCCCCACCATTTCCACCCAGGCTGAGGGGGGTAAAACTCTGCAGATAAACTTTTGAACTCTGGGGTGGCACTGACCAGAGACTTTTGGGTTGTTGGACTTTGGGGTGATTGGACTTAAGACCCTAAGGGGGAAAGGACATTGCCAGACGTACTTGGAGGTGGGTTTTTTGTTTATGGTTTGTGTTATAACCCTGTTTGTGGTATTTCTCCAATGGGATGCCGCATTGTTTCCCTCCTTTATTAAAAGGATTTTGCTACACTCAGACTCCGTGCTTGCGAGAGGGGAAGCATTGCCTCCTAGAGGTGCCTGGGGGTGGTGGTGGAATGTAATTGTCCCAGGTCACTGGGTGGGGGTTCGAGCTGGTTATCCATTGTGTTATTGAAACGAAACCCCTGGATAGTGAACCTGGCCCTTGTTGCTGCCAACTCAGAGGGGCAAAAGGGTTACAGTTGTGTGTAAATTAAATAAGGGTTTCAAAATGTTTTAAGAAGCTTCATTTAAAATTAAATTAAAATGCAGAGCCCCCCAGAGCAGTGACCAGGACCCGGGCAGTGTGACTGCCACTGAAAATCAGCTCGCGTGCCGCCTTCGGCACCCATGCCATAGGTTACCTACCCCTGCTCTACAGTGCCACAAGGACTCCTTATTTCTTTTGCTGATACAGACTAACACGGCTGCCACTTTGAAACCTGTTAACCTGAAGTTTGAAAGAGAGGGTTATTGGTAGGGGGTATGGTTAGGGTAAGTGTTAGGATTACCCCAACACTTGTTCGAGGTTAAGGTTGTGTTAGGGTGAGAATTCAGCAGTAGGGTTGAGTTTAAGGGTTAGATTCAGTGTCAAAAGTTAAGATTAGTGGTTAGGGTGAGGGTTAAATTTAAGAGCTAGAGATAAGATTAAGGCTAAATGTTAGGAGTAAGGGTTAGTGTATAGTTTTAGCTTTAGCAGTAGGGTGAGCATTTACATTACATTTAGGGTTAATTTTAGGGTTGGGGCTGGTGTCAGGGATATGTTTAGGGTTAAGGGTATATCGGGGTAGAGAGCTAGTTTTTTTATTTAGATTAGCATTGCAGTTAAAGTAGGGTTAGAAGGATTAAAAGCGTGGCAGGGGTATAATGCTAGATTTTGATTTACAGTTAGAGTTGCAGTTAAAAATAAGCTTAGGGGTATAACAGGGGTATAGCGCTAGATTTTGACTTACGGTTAGCAATACCATTAACAGCAAGGTTAGGTTTATGGTTACGATTGATGTTATAGCAGGGGTACAGTGCTAGATTTTGATTTAGGGCTAGCATTGCTGTTAACAGTAGGGATAGGGTTATGGGTTAGGGTTAAGGGTGTATCTGTGGTAAAATGTTAGAGTTTGATTTGGCGTTAGCATTGAAGTCAATAGCATGGTTATGGTTAGGATTAAAAGTATAGCAGGGGTATAGTGATAGATTTTGATTTAGGGTTAAGGTCAAGAGTTAAGTTTTCTGGTTAATAGCTAAGAATTAATAGTTAGGGTTTCAGGATTATGTTGGAGATAAGGTTGTGTTAGGTTTAGAATTAAGGGTTAAGGTTAAATTTAAAGATTAAATCAGGGACCATAAAAGTAAGAGTGGGGATGGGAGTTAGATTATGGTGTTATCTTTAAGTGTAGGATGATCATATCTGTTAATATGAATTTTAAGAATAAGGATTATTGGCAAGGGAAAAGGAGAGGGGTAGGTTTAGTGTTGGGGTAGGGTTAAGGGTTAGGGGTTAAGGTTAAGATTATGGTAGAATTATGCCCCATAGCTGTTTTCCAGTCACCGTCTGGGGGACCCCTAGAACCTCCTTGCCCATTAACCCCCAAAGTCCGACCATTTCCCAACAGCCCCCCATTCACCCTCTCACCTCCATACTGAGTGTCACCCCAGCCAGTCACCCAGCACTCCATGCCCGAGGGGAACTCCACAGAGGAGGCCGGAAGGCAGATGGGGCGAATAACACTGTTGAATTTCACAGGGGTTTCCAGCTCCACCAGTGCAATATCACCGCTGAACCCGATATCAGTGTAGCTGGGGTGGCGGTAAATCTCCTTGATGGGAAAAGATACCAGACTTTCAGAGGGGTTCAGGAGCTGATATTCCCCTAGGTTCACAAGATAGGCAGACTTGTCCCTGCAAGATACAAGAGCAATATAAAGGTGGTTCACCCAGCAATCAGATGCAGCCAACTCTGGGGCGGGGCAGTTGCATAATGACAACTGATGGGGATGGCTAGCCTGAGGCTGAGACGCAGCTGCCTCTGGGGCAGGGCAGCTGGGGAACAGCAGCCCATAACACCACACAGGGATGGCTTGCCTGGCAATGAGATGCAACCATCTCTGGAGTGGAACAGCTCAGTAATGGCCATACAGTGACTCTGCAAGGGGATGGTTCACCTGGCACTGAGAAGCAGCTGCCTCTGGGACGTGGCAGTTGGGGAACAGCCGCACACTGATGGCTCCTGCCTGGGTTACTCACCCGTTAAAGCAATGAGCTGCTGATACCACCCAGCTCTCAGCAATGAGGGACCCTCCGCAGATGTGGTTGCTGCCTTCACGGATGCTGACCTGCCAGGGCCAGGACCCATTCTTGGCATCATTACCCCCCACAATGCGGGGAGATCCCTTTGGCTGCTCACAAGCTGAGGAGAAAAGTGGGGAGCAGAGTGAATAGAACCCAGGAGTCCTGACTCCTGGCCACCGCTGCTCTAACCTACTAGACTCCACTCCCCTCCCCTCCCAGAGCTGGGGAGAGAACCCAGGAGTCCTGGCTCCCAGCCCCCTTGCTCTAACCCATTAGATGCCACTCATCTCCCACACCCAGGGTTAGAACCCAGGAGTCCTGGCTCCTGGCACATAACCTCTATCCTGTCTTCCCTCCCCAACCTCTGTCTCCCCACCCATGAGGTCTCAATTCTAAGGGCTGTTTCCCAGGTGTCCAGGCAACCACTCACCTTCCAGCAAGGGCAGCAGCCGAATGGCCAGCAGACAGCTTAGACCTCTCATGCCCCACATTTCTTCAGAGGCACCTGGCTCCAGTGGCGTTTGGGACAGAATCCTGAATGTGAAAGGGAAAGCTGAGGGGGGAGAAAATACAGATACCTCGGCAGTTTCGTAAACAGAGTTATAAAAATAAAGAGCAGGTGGTGAAAGGTGACAAAGGGAACGCCCCTTCTGAGAGCTGGGTAGAGAACCCAGGTGTCCTGGCTCCCAGCTTCCCCTCCTCTAGCCCACTAGACTTCATTCCCCTCACAGAGCTGGGCAGAGAACCCAGGAGTCCTGGCTTCCCACCTGTTCTAACCCACCAGACCTCCCAGAGGTCATTCATTGGGGTATTTCCTGGTTTCATTCTCATGCCATTAAGCCTGAAGCGGTTTCCTGTTCAAAGCAGATACAAGGTTTAATATTTAAACCCAGATGGAGTTGAACATGTATGTTAGCCACGAGCTCTGCTCAGTCCTGTCCCGCAGCCCTCTGCTATCCCAGCCGGGGGCTTCCAGTTGTGTGATCTCCGGGTGGATCTATTCAATGACCCTTTGCTACTTCTATCTGGTGTCCTCACTTTGGTTGGTTCTTCCCCCACAGCCAGAAAGCCATCTACTGTGTGTCTGTGCTCACCTGTTCAATACTGTTAATCCTACAGGACAGAAGTGGGGCCTAGTGGGTTGGAGAGGGGGGGTGCTGGAATTCAGGACTCCTGGGTTCTATCCCAGCTTGGGGAGGGGCTGCCATCTGCACCTCTCAGAAGTTACCTGCCTTGCAGTTTTATTGCTCAGTTTATTAATGTGACGCGTAGCCTGTAAATTGCAGCCAGTGACTTTGCCTTCCCGGTCTGGGCTTTGGTCCCAACCCTCAGAGGAGTTGGCTGGAGTTGGGGGAGCCGGTATCATGGGTGTTCTCAGCTGCCCGCTGCCCGCTCTGATGCTGGTTCTCATGCTGCCCCTGCTGGAGGGTGAGTGCGGACTCTGCGGGGGTCCTGGCAGTTGACACCTGTGGGAGTGTGCAGGCATGAAGGATGAGGATTGGAAAGGACTAAAACAGGGATGGGGGTGGAAAGGCGTGGGAAGGGTAGTGCTTTTAGAAATTGGCAGAAGGATAATGGGCTAGAGGATTAGGGTACTTTTCCAGGGAAGACGAGGGTATGGATAAATGGGGCGGGGTGGAATGTGTGGGGCCATAGCATATGAAAATCTGCGAGAGAGACGCACATATGTAATTTCAATGTACTTGACAGTCATGGCTAATAATAATAATCCTCCAAACCAGAAATAAACCTAGTCAACGAGTGCTCCATGAAGAACAATAACCGCCAGCATCCGATGAAAAAGGCTCTGAGTTCTTGAGAACAGACCCCTGAACCGATCGCAAGCAGAGGATTCTACGTCACAACCCATGGACTGGAGAGAAGGGCCCTTCACCCATACGACACGCACCATGCTAAAGCCAAAGGTGGGAAAGTGAGGTCTGCGGCAAAAATCAGTTGACGGGCTGAAGTGCCATTGACAGTGAGAAACCTACTGATTTCTAGGATGGAGTCCCCCCAGGAGCCACTACCAAAGGTCTGATGGATGAAAGCTCAGACTAGTCAGAGGAAAAGCGTCTGCCTAGCTCTCAGACAGGAATGTGTCCCCTCCAATCTCACTTCAGCCTGATATGTTGGATTAGCAAAGGGAGAGCTGCGCTAAGCAATATGCTAGTACTTCTAGGCCCCAGCGTCTTTAGCTGCATATCCCTTTAGTGGGGCGTGAAACCAGAGGCCAAAGTAAGAAAACCAATACGCGCCACTCTAATGAAACCACTCACCTTTCCTATGTGTGCTCGCACATAGGCAGAGGAATTGGGACTAGGCGACCTCTAGGCGAGTGATCTATGGCGGGCGCAGACACAAATTCAACAATCTAGCTGGCTTTGACACTAAAAATAGGAGACTGGACTGGGGATGAGGAAAGGCTCTTAGGCAAAGTCATGTATAACAACCTATTCTGATTATCTTACAACCTTGTGTGAAGAGCCTATTTTAGTTTTAGCTTCCCCTCCAGGAGAGAAAGCACCATTTGTGAAAGAACAAAAAGACCATTCTGCCTTTTAATTGTGGTTCCATAGCAATTAATGCAACCATACCATATGCTGCTGCTCATCAAAATATGTTTAATGGATTATTAGGCTATAAAACATAACAAGGTCTCTCATGGCAGCAATTTGGCGAGTGTTAACCATTAAAGGGGCCGGGGTTTCAGTTATCGAATACAGAGAGCACAGAGGGAGGAGCGCCTGACATCATCCCTCTAAAGAATTTGAAACGCATCGTCACAACTTTTCCTCTGCTGTCAATGTCTGGTATTGAATAGAAAACCAAGAACATTGCAGAAACGGCCTCGAGCCCCCACCTTATCAGTGACCAGGACAATTACACACCACCCAGCCTTAGGGCACTACCCTAGGAGTCATACTCCCCCTTTCGCAAGTACGAGTTCGAGGTACAAAAATCCTTTTTAATAAAAGGGATGGAAAACAAGTGCGGCAGTTACAGTTGTGGAAACCCGGATATAACGACAAACAGGATTGGAAGCTGACAAAAACATGAAGCAAAAGACCCACCATCAAGCTATTTGGCAGTGTTCTTTTCCCCCTCATAGGTCTTGAAGTCCACACGCGCGCCAAAGCCACACCCAAAAGTCTCCCTGTCCTGTCTGCAGTGCTGTCCCAGAGTTCAAAAGTTTATTCTTGCAAGTAGTTATTCCACGCCCGACCCCAACTGGGTGGAAAATGGGCATGAGAGAAGGGTCACATGGGGTGTTAAGGCACTTCACATTGTCCCAATGCCAACTTGCTCGCCACCTCTCCAATGGGGTCTGCGCAGCCTTTACCACAACCACTTCACTCCAGCTCAGCCCTCCATGACCGCTCCCACCGAGAAGTCATCTCCACAAACTTCCCGCCTGCCCACTCACCATCACATGGCTGACTCCAACCATGCCCGACAAATGGCTCTGCGCTGTCAGCTTGCTTCGGAACTCCTCTATCTAGTTAACACACACACGCCTATGATCACAACTTTTTAGGATTTCTGCTTGTAAAGGAGCCCCAGTGCCCATTGCACCATGCCAAATGAATTCAAGCTCAGCATCCTCAGCTACGATCCTTGAATGGAATGCTAAAATTAGTCTCTGCTATTTAAAGAGTGGGAGAAGAAGAAGAGAGTACAATGGTGTGTCAGGGCTCAAGCAGGGCCCATATCATTCAGATTCATACAGATTCCAACCACCTCCACCTCCACCTCCACCTCCGTCGTCGTCGTCGTCATCCACCTCACCTCACCTATCTCAATTCACTGGGTTTTGGAACCCATGTCCCTTGTCTAGCGAGTGCTACTTAGTTGATGGCGAGTCCCTCTGTCATAAAACAGTTCCACTGTCCTGGATTCACATAATCAGGGTAACAACATTTTATTCTTCCTACCCCAATAACAGAGAAACTGGAGATCCCACAGCAGACAAAATTACCATTTGGGCTGCTGTGGGCTCACGCTAGATGGGGTGGGTGTGCCTATGCAAACAAGACCAGCCTTGAAGTTCTTTTCCACAACTCGCCAAAATTTGCCACCAGATGTCAGGGTAAAGCTCATCCTGACTCTGCTTACAGTGAGAAGAGGAATTTCTGGGATCTGCCTGTGAAAATCATGTGTGTGTGCGTGTGTGTGCACGTGGCTGCAGCACTTCCCCCTGCTGGAGGGGTCTGGGCAGTGTGCAGTTTTCACACCTCACTCATCCCTCTCTTTCTCTTCTAGGAGCTGTGGAGTTCCAGTCAAGTAAGGAATCTGGGCACTTGCTGTCCCCAGCTCTGGGAGGGGAGTGGGGTCTGGTGGGTTAGAGCAGGGGGGACGGGGAGCCAGGACTCCTGGGTTCCATCCCAGCTCTGGGAGGGGAGTGGGGTCTGGTGGGTTAGAGCAGGGGGGGCTGGGAGCCAGGACTCCTGGGTTCTATTCACATCCCTCCCCACTTTTCTCCCCAGCCTGTGGGCAGTCGGTGGCCTCCGGCCGCATTGTAGGAGGGCAGGATGCCCAGAACGGGGCTTGGCCCTGGCAGGCCAGCATCCGCTACAATGGAGTCCACATCTGCGGAGGGTCCCTCATCACAGGGGAATGGGTGGTATCTGCGGCTCATTGCTTCAATCGGTGAGTGCCCCAGGCTTTTCCTTAGCTGTTGTACCCCAGAGGTGGCTGCATCTCAGAGCGGGCGGGGGGGAGGCATCACCATACAGCTATAGCCCAGCTTTTAAACAATCCCCTGGAGGAAACCTTCAGTGTGCCAGGCCCCCAGGGGGGTTCCACTCTGCCTTCGGGCTCAGCCCCATGGCCCCACCTGCTCCATGAGTGAGCCTCTGGGCTCCAGGCCTCCTGCTTCAATTCATGAGCTCTGCCCAGCGAGTCCAAGGGAGACAGAGCCCTGGTGGAGGCTTGTCTGCTCTGCAGGGGCCAGTGCACCTCAGCCAGGATTTGCAGTGACGTCAGGCAGTGTTGTCAGACCAGGGTCTGGTTAATTAATCAACTGGACCACGGCTCTGGGAAATCCTTAGGTTGGCCCAGAGAAACCACGGTGGAGATAGAGCCCATCTGGCCAAGCCAGCGCTCCCCAGCCTGCTCTGGGCTCCATTTCAGCCGCTGTCTCTTGGGGTACGTTTACCCTGCAATGAGAGACCCGTGGCACGGCCGCAGTTAGCCTGGGGCAGCTAGCCTGGGCTTCCAGACTCGGCACCGCAGGGTTTTTTAGTGCAGTGTAGACATATCCATTGCGCCTCTCCCAGAGGTGAAAGTAAGCCGGTCCAGTCCGGTCCGGAGTACCAGCAAGAGCCAGTGTGCCATGCCAGACCGGACCAGCTTCACCAGGCTGGCGATTTAAAGGGTCCGGGGCTCCCTTCAGCAGCCAGAACCCCAGCCCTTTAAATCACCGCAGAGCCCTGCTGCTGCTACCCTGGGGCTCTGGCAGTGGGACTCGGGAGGCGCTTTAAAGGACCAGGTAAATCACCACCAGAGCCCAGCTGCTGAAGCCCCAGGGTAGCAGCGGCAGGGCTCCGTCGGAGATTTAAATGGCCCAGAGCTCCACTGTTGTAGCGGCAGCCAGAGCCCCAGGCCCTTTAAATGGCCCCTGAGCCTCTGGGCTCCCAGGTGATTTAAAGGCCCCGGGGCTCGCAGCCACAGCTGGAGCCCAGGGGCTTTTAAATCTTGATTTAAAGGGCTCGGGTATTTAAAGGCTCTGCCTCTTCCGGTTGAGGCCACGCCCCCTGCTCAGGACTCCGGCATCACCCCGGCTTCTCCCAAAGCTTGGCCAACCCTTTATCCCCTGGCAGTCGGCTCTCAGTCCTTTCTTCTCAACTAGTTTCTGCTCAGGTCCCTGCAGAGATGCAGAAGGAATCCACCTTCCTCAGGCTCGTTGGTTGTTAGGTCTCAATGTCCTGGCTATTGCAGTTTTCATCCTCTTCTCAGATTTCCCATTGACATAGGGTTGGCCTCAGCTGGGCCTGCAATGACCCAGTCAGTCCGTGCCAGACAGCAAGGTCTCCCCTCTCCCCCTTGTTTCTCCTGGGCTGCCCCATTGAGAGACTTAACCCTTTTATACCCAATGAGGAAACTGAGGCACATAGAAGACCCATAAAAATATTACAGAAAATTCCCACTTTGCCACAGGCTGTTCCCCATTTACTCTACCCCAGAGGTGGCTACACTTCAGCCCCAGGCAAGCCATCTTATGAGATGTTATGTGCGGCTATTCCCCATGTGCCCCACCACAGAGGTGGCTGCATCTCAGACCCATCCAAGACATCCTATGTGAGGTTATGTGCGACTGTTCCCCAGGTGTCCCACCCCAGAGGTGCCTGCATTTCTGCCCTTTAAATCGCCAGCCAGTATAATAACAAACTCCTGCCCAATGTCTCCTCCTCTCCTAGGAGTCTGCCCCTCACTGGTTACTCTGTTTCCCTTGGGAGATTCCAGCTGAATATCCAGAGCACAAATACCTTCACATCTGCTGTGTCACAGATCATAATCCACAGCGACTACAACCCCAGCAGCTTTGCCTCAGACATAGCCCTGGTGCTCCTACGCACCCCTGTTCTGTACACCGCCTACATCCTCCCCGTCTGCCTTCCGGACCGCAATGATTCCGTCGCGAATGGTACCCTGTGCTGGATCACCGGCTGGGGGAATATCCAGACGGATGGTAAGACGCCTGGAGAGCCTGTGTGGGGTGGGGGTCCCCCAAAGGTGACATGGGAGAAACCCTTGAGCCAGGGCTGTATCTGCTGCTGGGGTGGCGGTCCCCCAAAGGTGACATGGGAGAACCCTTGCGCCAGGGCTTTGTCTGCTACTGGGGTGGAGGGTCCCCCAAAGGTGACATGAGAGAAACCCTTGCACCAGGGCTGTGTCTGCTGCTGGGGTGGGGGTCCTCCAAAGGTGACATGGGAGAACACTTGAGCCAGGGCTGTATCTGCTGCATGAGTCATGTCACCATCTAGCAGCCACAGCCCAAACAGGCAAAGCAAAGCCCAGCGGCTGCTGAAGAGACGAGATCTTCCAGTGGGAGACAGAATGAGGTGTTGGGATGGGAGTGGGGTCTAATGGTTAGAGCTGGGGGGCTGGGAGCCAGGACTCCTGGCTTCTCTCCCCAGCTTGGGGAGGGAATTGGGGTGTGCTGGGTTAGAGCGGGTTGGCTGGGAGCCAGCACCCCTCATGTGCTTAAAAACTCCTATTCTCACCTGACCTACCTAGGTGGGCACAGATGGGGCATCTCCATCTCTGCAGGGGAACAGACAGTCAGAGATGATCCTGCCCCAGGTGGAGATGGCTCAGGTGGGCCCTGATGAGGTGTAATTTTTCTCCACAGAAAGTCTCCCTGCTCCCCGCACTCTGCAGGAGGTTCAGGTCCCACTCATAGATGTCGAGACGTGCAATGACCTCTATAGCAAACCCATCACAGGGTCCCCAGGGTCGCGTCCCATCAAAGACGGCATGGTGTGTGCTGGCTACCCCGAAGGAGGGAAGGACTCCTGCCAGGTGAATGGATTCAGGGACACCCCAGGAGATCCAGGAGCCCGGGGCTGCGATTGGAGGGGGCTGCGGGTCAGGCTTGAGGGACATGGGCAGAGCTGGTGGGGGTCAGGTATGTAGTCCCCTGGGGCTGCAGGTTGGGATTGCAGGGCACTGGTCTAACTGGTTCTCCTTCTCTCTCTAGGGGGATTCTGGGGGACCCTCCATCGTTTGCCCGCAGGCATGTTCCTTGTTCCTAGAATCGGACAATCGTGAAGCTGGGGAATTGAGGTGTCCCTCCCTACCGTCCTGGGTCTATACCGCCAGGTCTCGGCTACCATTCGCGACTGCAATCCAGCGGCAGCTCCCCAGTGTTGGAATTTGGACAGTGGCTAAATGTCACCATTAGCCCTAAGCCTAATGCCAGGCTACACTCCAGCATCCTCACCCCCTGCTTCTCGGCACCCTCCTGGTGGCCAGGCGCTGCCCCAGGGATGGGGCCACCGCTTTCTAAGCTGCTAATTTAACAGTCACCCTGCCAGGGAAAGAAGACAAGCCACCAGATTCACACATGGACTATAAGGGCTGGAAGGGCTGGCAACTAGTGGGCTAGTGACTGGGGGAGGGGACTGGGTGTCAGGACTCTGGGTTCTATCGCTGACTTTTGGGAGCGGATTGAGATCTGGTGGGTTAGAGCAGGGCTTGGGAGCAGGACTCCTGGGTTCTCCCCCTGGCTCTGCCACAGACTCCTGTGTGACCTTAGGCAAGTCTCAGGTCTCTTTGAGTCTCATAGATGTGAGGGAGGGGAGAATAAACTTGCCTTGGTCTGTTTAGAAAGTGAGCTCTTCGGGGCAAGACTGGCGCCATGGTGGGTCTGGCAGTGCCAGCACAATTGGGCACTGGATCTCAGTTATGATCTTTGCATCACGTGGCACAAGCATTCCTGGCCCATGTCAGGTGTCATAGGTCCTACATAATACAGAGAATACTAGTAATAACGATATGTTTGTCTGTCTCGACTGCATCTGTCTGTCTAGACTGTATATGCCTGGCCGTTCTAGTTTGCCTTGTCTGTCTGTCGAGACTGTTTCTGCCCCTCTGTCTAAATTCTGCCTGTCTAGGCTGTCTGTCTCTTAATATCAGAGGGCAGCCGTGTTAGTCTGATCTGTAAAGCTGCAAAGAGTCCTGTGGCACCTTATAAACTAACAAACATATTGGAGCATGAGCTTCGTGGGTGGAATACCCACTTCATTGGATGCATGCCTAGACTGTGTCTGTTGTACCATCAACTGTCTATTTGTGCCTGTCTGTCTAGGACGGGTCCATCTCTCATTACCCCAATGATACAAAATAAATAACCCAAGAATCTGTGAATTTCCTTGGGCTGTTCTATCCTGGTGATTTAACACAACAATGATAACCAAAGGACCCTGTTGTGCAGTTCTGGTCCCCCTGTTTAAGAAGGATTGAATTCAACTGGAACAGTTCAGAGACGGGCTATAGGATGATCCGAGGAATGGAAAAACCTGCCTTATGAAAGAGACACTCAAAGAGCTTGGCTTGTTTAGCCTAACCAAAAGTAAGGTTGAGGGGGGATATGATTGCTCTTTTATAATATATCAGAGGGATTAATATCAGGGAGGGAGAGGAATTATTTAAGCTTAGTACCATGTGGACACAAGAACAAATGGGATACAAACTGGACACTAGGAGTTAGACTTGAAATTAGATGAAGTTTCTAACACATTAGAGGAGTGAAGTTCTGGAACAGCCTTCAAGGGGAGTAGTGGGGGCAAAGACATATTCGGCTTCAAGACTAAGCTTGATAATTTATGGAGGGGATGGTATGATGGGATGGCCTAATTTGGCATTCATTTTGGCAATTGATCTTTGATTATCAGCGGTAAGTATGCCCAGTGGTCTGTGATGGGATGTTAGATGGGATGGGATCTGAGTTACTGCAGAGAATTCTTCCTGGGTGCTGGCTGGTGAGTCTTGCCCACTCTCAGGGTTTAACTGATCACGCATATTTGGGGTCAGGAAAGGATTTTTCCTCCAGGGCAGGATTGGCAGAGGCCCTGGAGGTTTTTCACCTTTCTCTGCAGCATGGGTCACTTGCTGGTGGATTCTCTGCAGCTTGAGGTCTTCAAACCACAATTTGAGGACTTCAGTAACTCAGACATAGGTTAGAGGTTTGTTATAGAAGTGGATGGATGAGATTCTGTGGCCTGCATTGTGCAGGAGGTCAGACTAGATGATCATAATGGTCCCTTTTGACCTTCAAGTCTATGAGTCTATGAGACCCACACACCCCTGAGGTACACACAGAGACACTCTGGAGTTTAACCACACACACACACATGCAGACGCACACAGCAGAACCAGGCGAATCCCTTTGGGGAGGCTTCCTGGTCATTTCTGGAGACATCTCCCCATTCTGCACCTGCCAGCAGCATCAAGTTGTGGAAACACAAGGGGGAGGTGTCAGATGCACGGGACCCAGGAAAGATGTGAGGGGCCAGTGCAGCTGGGACGGGGGCAGGCTGGATACAGGCAGAGTGCAAACAGGGGTCGGGGTGGAGACCCAAGAAGCAGTTTCCCTAGAAGGGTGAGAAGAGGCAGGCGATGGGGGGACTGGTGGGTGACATTTCCCGGCCAGGCAGACAACTGATACCAGGGATTGGGGTCACTGGAGCAGCTCACTGATCACCTAGTCCCCTGCGGAAGCAGAGCTGGGAGCTGCAGTGCCATGTACAAGCAGGGTCTGAATGGGCTCTCCCCTGACACCTGGGAGGGGGAGAGACTTCAGGAGCAAATTGTATTTACGTGGCTATACCCACTCTGCCAAGGTATCCAGCAGACAGGAGCTGTGCTGCTCCAAGTGATCAACTTTGGCCGCTGTTGGGATAGAAATCACTTTAGCACTGAATGCAGGGGTATTGACATGTTATCAATGTTGTTACCTTTATTGTATGAATAAAAGGGAGCAGAACTGTGCATAACCTATCCCAGATGAGGGGGCCACCCTCCGCTGAAAGGACCTCATTAAGCCAGGGGCTCGAATGCCAGAGCCCTGGGAAAGTAAAAGGGGTGGGGACAGGTGTCCCTGCTAGGAGGTGCAGTTTCTCCCTCGGTTTTCTCAGTCCGGCTTAATCTGTTCCTCCTCACTGTTCAAAGTTCATTAGGAGCCTTTTGTTATTTTAAAGTGCTCAAAGGAGAGCTGAAATCACGGGCGGTGGGGCAGTGTGTCTGCCCAGCCTGCAAAGAGCTGCAATCCCTAAGAGATGGACCTGCAGAGGTCACAGCAGAAGGTGACTGACAGCTGAGGGGCGAGTGACTGGCGGGGTGGCCGAAGGCGAGGAACAGCAGCTGGCAGGGCAGCCAGCCAGAGCGAGGACTCAGATGGCAGAGCAAGCTCGGTACCTTCTTCCCCAGGTGGGAGGTGAACTCCCACAGATGCACCTCTGAATCCTGGGTCCTCTCTGACCAAGGACAACCACGGTGAGTGGGGTGTGGTGAGGGTGCAAAGCGGGGCACAGTAAAGGCACTTTTGGTTGAAGAAAATGAGGCGGAAGGCACTGCCCCATGCAGTCTGGGGTGGGCATCCTGCTCATGCCTTTATGATTATGAATCCTGCTTGTGGCATTTTCCCTAATTAATATCAGGTGACTTCTCTCCTTTCATTAGAAGTTTCTTTTCTACACCCAGACTGGTGCTTGTGAGTGAGGGAGTGTTGCCTCTCAGAGGCGCCCAGGCATGGAGCGTAAATGTCCCAGGTCACTGGGTGGTGGTGCGAGCAAGTTCGGTGTTGTATTGTTGAAAAGGAACCCCTACATACTGAACCCGGGCCCGGTTGCTGCTGGCTTCAGCTGGCAGAACCATTACACATGAGAGCACCCTGTGAACCCGTAATCATCCTTTTCCTACGACCCATGCAGCAGAGTAAGTGGGGGGCTGGGAGCCAGGACGCCTGGGTCCTATGGGAGAGGAGTAGAGGCTAGTGGGTTGCATTCCTGGGCTCGCTTGCAAGAAGAGTGTGGTCTACTAGGTTAGAGAGCGGGAGCGGGGCTGGGAGTTAGGACGCCTGGGTTCTATCCCAGCTCTGGGCGGGGGGAGCTGCTATTGGCACCTCTCATGAACTTATCTGCCTTGTGGTTTTATAGCTCTGTTTGTGAATGTGACGTATAGCTTGTAAATTGCAGCCAGTGACTTTCCCTTCCCCGTCTGGGTTTTGGTCCCAGCCCTCGGAGGAGCCAGCTGGAGTCGCGGGAGATGGTATCATGGGTGTTCTCAGCTGCCCGCTGTCCACCCTGCTCCTGCTCCTGCTCCAACTGCTGGAGGGTCAGTGAGGGGTCTGCTGAGGTCCTGATCTTGGGAATCTGCTGGGATGAGGATCAGAACAGGGACTGTGAGGATGGAGAGTGGAGGCTAGTGGGTTAGAGAAGGTGGTGCTGGGAGCCAGGACACCTGGGTTCTATCCCAGCTCTGGGAGGGGAGTGGGGTCTGGTGGGTTAGAGCAGGGGGGCTGGGAGCCAGGACTCCAGCCTGGGTTCCATCCCAGCTCTGGGAGGGGAGTGGGGTCTGGTGGGTTAGAGCAGGAGGGAGGATATGGGAACAGGATTCTTGGGTTCTGTCTCCAGCTCTGGGAGGAGAGTGGGGTCTAGTGGGTTAGAGCAGGAGGGGATGGGTGCTAGGACTCCTGGGTTCTGTCTCCAGCTCGGGGAGGGGAGGGGAGTGGGGTCTGGTGAATTAGAGCAGAGGGGGGGCTGGGAGCCAGGACTCCAGGGTTCTATCCCAGCTCTGGAAGGGGAGTGGGGTCTAGTGGGTTAGAGCAAGGGGGACTGGGAGCCAGGACTCCTGGGTTCTGTCTCCAGCTCTGGGAGGAGAGTAGGGTCTAGTGGGTTAGAGCAAGAGGGGCTGGGAGCCAGGACTCCTGGGTTCTGTCTCCAGTTCTGGCAGGGGAGTGGGGTCTGGTGAATTAGAGCAGAGGGGGGCTGGGAGCCAGGACTCCTGGGGTCTATCCCAGCTCTGGGAGGGGAGTGGGGTCTGGTGGGTTAGAGCAGGAGGGGCTGGGAGCCAGGACTCCTGGGTTCTATTCCAGCTCTGGCAGGGGAGTGGGGTCTAGCGGGTTAGAGCAAGGGGGACTGGGAGCCAGGACTTCCTGGTTGTCCTCCAGCTCTGGGAGGGGGGTGGGTCTAGTGGTTAGAGCAGGAGGGCTGGGAGCCAGGACCTCCGTTCATCCCAGCTCTGGAGGAGCCGGGGTTTCTGTCTCTCACGCCTCAAGTACAACTGGAGCCAGAACTGTCATGAGGAATAACTCACTCTGCCAACAACTTGTGGCACCCCCGCAGAGGACTGCGCCCTCGAGTAGTTCAGAGGAAAAGGCCAGGGTGGAGTGCTCAGACACTGGGCAGGATGAGTATGGAAAATGGGAGATTGGGGGGCAGGCTGAGGTCTGGGGAAGGGTAGGTTGAAAGGGCAAAGAAAGGGGAGAGAGACTGTAGTGCTTAGGAAGCAGAGGAGGGGAATGATAATGGGGCTGGGTGGATAGTGGGGCAAGGAATAGCCCATGCTCAGGTTGACAGGGGATGCACAACCTGCTGAGAGAATGGGCCCTTCCCACCGTCATCCACAGGGGGAAGTTATGGGGCAGAGTACCACTGGTCGGGCTGTCTGTGAGAATTCAGCCAGAGGAAAGCCGATCAGATTATAATCCCCCCAATACCGTCACTTCCTGGTGAGTGGGTCACAGCCCAGCCAGAGAACCGCTCCCCACCCATGGGAAGGGATCAGGCCAGGCCATGGGAAAGGGCCAGGAAGGGTTGTGAGAGGAAAATTCCTGGACTGCTGTGGAAATCGGTGTGCGCACGTGGCTGCAGCGCGCCCTGCTGGAGGGGTATGGCCATGTCGTTCACACCTCACTCATCTCTCTCCTTCTCGTCTAGGTGCGAGTGAGTCAGTCAAGTAAGGTATATCCAAGACATTTCTGCCCACACTTTTGGAGGAAGGAAAGTAGGGGGTCTAATGGATAAGCTGTGTGGGGAAGATTGTGAGTCAAGGACTCTCTGGGTTCTTCTCCCACTCTGGGAGGGGACGAGGGTCTATGAGGTAGAGAGGGAGGACAGGGAGCCAGGACCTCCTGGGTCTATCATTAGCTTCGGGAGAGGGTGGGGGCTGGGAGCCGAGGACTCCTGTACCATCTTCGTGGCGTGGGAGGGGGGAGTGGACGTCTAGTGGGTAAGCGGGGAGGCTGGAAACCAGGACTCCTGGGTCCATCTCTGCCTCTTGGAGGGGGAGTGGGTCTGGTGGTTAGAGCAGGGGGGCTGGGAGCCAGGACTCCTGGGTTATTCACATCCTCCCCACTTCTCCCCAGCCTGCGGGCAGTCGGTGGCCTCCAGCGCATGTAGAGGCAGGATGCCAGAACGGGGCTTGGCCCTGAGGCCAGCATCCGCACAAACGGAGTCCACATCTGCGAGGGTCCCTCATCAACAGGGAATGGTTGGATGCGCGGCTGCATGGCTTCATCGTGAGTGTCCCCAGCCTGTTCCCAGTTGTCCACCCAGAGTGGTCCTGCATCTCATAGCGGGCGGGGGGAGGCAGATCACCAACAAGCTATACCCAAGCTTTAAACAATCCCCTGGAAGAAACCATCAGGTGACAGGTCCCCCAGGGGTCCACTCTGCTCGGGCTGCCCATGAGCCCCCACCCGCTCCATGAGTGATCCTCGGGACTTCCAGGCCTCCTGCTTCAATTCATGAGCTCTGCCCAGCGAGTCCAAGGGAGACAGAGCCCTGGTGGAGGCTTGTCTGCTCTGCAGGGGCCAGTGCACCTCAGCCAGGATCTGCAGTGATGCGAGGCAGTGTTGTCAGACCAGGGTCTGGTTAATTAATCAACTGGACCACGGCTCTGGGAAATCCTTAGGTTGGCCCAGAGAAACCACGGTGGAGATAGAGCCCATCTGGCCAAGCCTGCGCTCCCCAGCCTGCTCTGGGCTCCATTTCAGCCGCTGTCTCTCGGGGTACGTTTACCCTGCAATGAGAGACCCGTGGCACGGCCGCAGTTAGCCTGGGGCAGCTAGCCCGGGCTTCCAGACCCGGCACCGCAGGGTTTTTTAGTGCAGTGTAGACATATCCATTGTGCCTCTCTCAAACCCTATTCCCCCAGCCATCAGCTCTCAGTCCTTTGTTCTCGGCTACCTTCTGCTCAGCTTCCCTGTGGAGACGCGGAAGGAATCCAACTTCCTCCAGGCCCTTGGCTGCTGGGTCTCAATGTTCTGGCCACTGCGGTTTTCATTCTCTTCTCATCTTCCCCAGTGGTATGTGGTCAGCCTCAGGCAGCCCTGTAAGGACCTCTTCAGTCCACACCAGAGAGCAATGTAACATAGCCCCTCTGCCCAGTTCCCTGTGCTGCCCCACTGAGAGACTTAACAGTTTTGTACCCAATAGGGAAACTGAGGCACAAAGAGGCTTAATAAAAATATTACAGAAAAGTCCCACTTCACCACAGGCTGTTCCCCAGTTGCCCCACCCCAGTGGTGGCTGCATCTCAGCCCCAGGCAAGCCATTCTATGTGGTGTTATGTGCAGCTGTTCCCCAGATGCTCCACCTCAGAGGTGGCTGCATTTCTGCTCTGTGATAGCAACTATAATAACGACTTTCTGCCCAATGTCTCCTCCTCTTCTAGGAGTCAGCCCCTCACTCGTTACTCTGTTTCCCTTGGGAGATTCCAGCTGAATATCCAGAATGCAAACGCCTTCACCTCTGCTGTGTCACAACTCATAATCCACAGCGACTACAACCCCATCAGCTTTGCCTCAGACATAGCCCTGGTGCACCTATTCACCCCTGTTCTGTACACCGCCTACATCCTCCCCGTCTGCCTTCCAGACCGCAATGATTCCATCGCGAATGGTACCCTGTGCTGGGTCACCGGCTGGGGGGATATCCAGACGAGTGGTAAGACGCCTGGAGGGCCTGCGTGGGGTGGGGGGGGGTCCCCCAAAGGTGACGTGGGAGAACCCTTACGCCAGGGCTGTATCTGCTGATGGGGTGGGGGTCCCCCCAAAGGCGACAAGGGAGAACCCTTGCGCCAGGGCTGTATCTGCTGCTGGGGTGGGCATCCCCCAAATGCAACCTGGGAGAACCCTTGCGCCAGGGCTGTGTCTGCTGCTGGGGTGGGGGTCCCTCAAAGGTGACATGGGAGAACACTTGACCCAGGGCTGTATCTGCTGCATGAGTCATGTCACCATCTAGCAGCCACAGCCCAAACAGGCAAAGCAAAGCCCAGCGGCTGCTGAAGAGACGAGATCTTCCAGTGGGGGACAGGATGAGGTGCTGGGAGGGGAGTGGGGTCTGATGGTTAGAGCTGGGGGGCTGGGAGCCAGGACTCCTGGGTTCTATCTCCAGTTTGAGGAGGGAATTGGGGTGTGCTGGGTTAGAGCGGGTTGGCTGGGTTAGAGTGAGTTGGTTGTTATGTGCTTAAAAACTCCTATTCTCACCTGACCTACCTAGGTGGGCACAGATGGGGCATCTCCATCTCTGCAGGGGAACAGACAGTCAGAGATGATCCTGCCCCGGGTGGAGATGGCTCAGGTGGGCCCTGATGAGGTGTATTTTTTCTCCACAGAAAGTCTCCCTGCTCCCCGCACTCTGCAGGAGGTTCAGGTCCCACTCATAGATGTCGAGATGTGCAATGACCTCTATAGCAAACCCATCACAGGGTCCCCAGGGTCGCGTCCTGTCAAAGACGGCATGGTGTGTGCTGGCTACCCCGAAGGAGGGAAGGACTCCTGCCAGGTGAATGGATTCAGGGACACTCCAGGAGATCCAGGGCTGCGATTGGAGGGGGCTGTGGGTCAGGCTTGAGGGACACGGGCAGAGCTGGTGGGGGTCAGGTATGTAGTCCCCTGGGGCTGCAGATTGGGATTGCAGGGCACTGGTCTAACTGGTTCTCCTTCTCTCTCTAGGGGGATTCTGGGGGACCCCTCGTTTGCTCACAGGCTGGTTCCTGGTTCCTGATCGGCATTGTGAGCTGGGGAGATGGCTGTGCCCTCCCCTACCGTCCTGGGGTCTATACCCGGGTCTCGGCCTACTCTGATTGGATCCAGCAGCAGCTCCCCAGTGTGGAATCCGGGGTGGTGAATGTCACCATTAGGAGTCATCCCAACGCCAGCTACACTCCAGTGCCCACCCCTCTGCTTCTCAGCACCCTCCTGCTGGCCAGCGCTGCCCCTGGGTGGGGCCACTGCCTGGTTTCTGAGCTGCTAATTTAACAACCAACCCTGCCATGGAGGAGACAAGGCGTGATGATGGGGCTGGGAGAGGAGTGGGGTCTAACGGGTTAGCACAGGGGGAGCTGGGAGCCCAGACTCCTGGGTTCTCTCCCCAGCTCTGGGAGGGGAGTGGGGTCTGGGTTGGAGCAGGGGGTGGGGCTGGGACCCAAGACTCCTGGCTTCTATCTCTGGCTCAACAGATTCCCTGTATGACCTTGAGCAAGTCCTGAGTCTCTGAGTCCCCTGTTCCTCAGGTGTAAAAACAGGAGAATGAACCTGCATTTGTTTGGACCAGGTGTCCTGACAACAATTTTTTTGCTGGCCTCAGAGTGCGGCCACCAACTCTTGCTAGTGGCTGCTCTGAAACTTTTTCCTAAAATACTTAATTTATTTTAAGAAAAACAAATAAATCTGCACAGATCCAAGTCCAAATCATTGTCATTTATTTACGTAGGAGTTGTTTTGTGGTTGTTGGTGGGTTTTCGGTTTTTTTTGCAGACTCAATAATAAAATTAATGTAGTGATGCCTCTTCTTTCCGTGCCCACCCCCCCCCCATCTTCTCCCAGGACGCTGTTGTGGTCACTGGTGGCCATATGCAGCCTGGTGGCCACATCTGAGAAATGCTGGTTTGGGCTGTGAGCCCTTGATCTTGGCTGGAGTCTGGGCAGCACCTGGCACAATGGACACCTGGCCCGTGTGGGGTGTCGCACATCCCACAATAACACAGAGAATACTAGTAACAAAATATATGTCTGGCTGCCTCAGCTGCATCGGTCTGTGTCGATTATATACGCCCACCTGTTGAGATTGCATCTGGCTGTCAAGACGGTGTCTGCCCCTCTGTCTAAATTCTGCCTGTCTAGGCTGGCTATCTCTTAATGGGTGCGATCCAACCATCTGTCTCTGTTGTGTCTGGCTGGCTGTTTAGATTGTGTCTATCTAGATTGTGTCTGTCTGTACTGTCTCCATCTGTCTATATTGTGTCTGTCTGTTTGGAACGGGTCTATCGCTCATTACTCACAATGATACATAATAAATAACCCCAAGAATACTGTGAAATTCCTTGGGCTGTTCTGTCCTTGGCCATTTACACAACAAAGACAACACAAGGGACCCCACGCACCCGTGAAGTCACACACACACACACCCCACTCCCAGAGTCCAGGTATATACACACAAACACCCTGAGGTTTAGCTATAGACACACACGCACCGTGGAGTTGAGCTGCACACACACAAACACACAGCAGAACCCACTGAGTCCCCTTGGGAAAGCTCCCCAGCCATTTCGAGACACATCCCCCCATTCTGCATACGATGGCAGCCCCGTGTCACAGAAATTCACAAGAAGGTGTGAGTAACAGTAGGGGGAATAGTTCTCTTTGTGTAATGATCCATCCACTCCCAGTCTACATTCAGCCTCAGCCACACGGGACCCGGGGACGGAGTGAGGGGCCAATGCGCCTGGGGCAGGCTGGGAATGCGGAGGGTGAACATAGGGGGGAGGCGGGGTTGGCGGCACATGAAACAGATTCCCTGGAAGGGTGAGAAGAGGTAAGTGATGCGGGGACTGGCTGGGCAACATTCCCCAGCCAGGCAGACAGCTGATACCGGGCAGTGGGGTCACTGGGGCAGCTCGCCGACCTCCTAGTCACCTGTGGAAACTGAGCTGGGCGCCGCTGGGCCATGGGAGCGCCCTGCACCCCAATAACCATCCTTCTGCTGCCCATGCTGCAGGGTGAGTGGGGGCTGGGATCCAGGACGCCTGGGTCCTATGGGAAGGGAGTGGGGGCTAGTGGGTTAGCACAGAGGGGTGGCCAAGAGCCAGGACTCCTGGGTTCTATCCCAGATTCTGCCACAGAGTCCTTGTGTGACCTTCAGCAAGTCATAGATCTCTCTGAGTCTCAGTTTCCCTGAGTGGAAAAGGGGGCGAATGTTCCTGCCTTTGTCTGTTAAGACTGTGAGCCCTTCGGGGCAAGGACTGGCTCCCATGATGGGTCTGAACAGCACCCGGCACCATGGGGCCCTGATCTCGGCTGGAGTCTAGGCAGCACCTGGCACAAAGGATTCCTGCCTTGTGTTAGGGTGTTGTAGGACCTACAATAATACGGGGAATATTAATAACCAAAAATATGTCTATCTGTCTCAACTGCATCTGACTGTCTGCATTGTATATGCCCATCTGTCTAGTTTGCCTTGTCTGTCTAGCTTGTGTCTTTCCCTCTGTGTAAATTCTGCCATCTAGGCTGTCTTTTCTGTGTTGAATACGAACATCTGTGCGTCTGTCTGTCTGGGACGGGTCCATCTCTCATAACCCACAGCGATTCAAAATAAATAACCCCAAGAATACCGTGAAACTCCTTGGGTGGTTCTGTCCTTGGCCATTTGCCCAACAAAGACAATCCAAGGGACCCCGCGAAACCTGGAGGTACAAATACACACCCCAGAGTTTAGCCACACAAACACACACCAGAACCTAGTGAGTCCCCTTGGGAAAGCTCCCCGGCCATTTCGGGACACATCCCCCCATTCGGCATATGACAGCAGCCCCGTGTCACAGAAACACAACTGGGGGAGTTCTCAGTCGCATGGCACCTGGGGACGGAGTGAGGGGCCAATGTGCCTGGGGCGGGGGGGAGGCTGAGAAGTGGGAGGGTGAATTTTGCGGGGGCGGTGGTTGGTGGCACATAAAGCGGATTCCCTGGAAGGGTGAGAAGAGGCAGCCACAGGGACCAGCTGGGCCACATTCTCCGACCAGGCAGACAGCTGACACCGGGCAGTGGGGTCACTGGGGCAGCTCACCGACCTCCCAGTCACCTGTGGAAGCCGAGCTGGGAGCTGCTGGGCCATGGGAGCGCCCTGCACCCCAATAACCATCCTTCTGCTGCTGCGCATGCTGCAGGGTAAGTGGGGGCTGGGAGCCAGGACACCTGCGTTCTATCCCTGGCTCTGGGAGGGCAGTGGGGGCTAGTGGGTTAGCGTCGGGGGGAGCTGGGAGCCAGGACGCCTGGGTTCTATCCCTGGTTCTGCCACAGACTGTCTGTCTGACGTTGAGCAAGTCCCGGGTCTCGCTGAGTCTCAGTTTCCATAGATGGAAAAGGGGTTGAATGTTCCTGCCTTTGTCCGGTTAGACTGTGAGCCATTCGGGGCACGGCTTGGCTCCCACGGTGGGTCTGGGCAGCACCCGGCACCACGGAGCCCTGATCTCGGCTGGAGTCTGAGCAGCACGTGGCACAAAGGATTCCCGGCCCATGTTGGGGCATCATAGGTCCTATAATAATACAGAGAATAGTAGTAACAAAACATATGTCTGTCTGTCTGTCTCATCTGCAACTGACTGTCTACATCGTATATGCCCCTCAGCCTAGATTGTGTCTGCCCGTCTCTCCAAATTCTGTCCAGGCTGTCTGCCTCTTAATGTATTATATCTGACCTCCTGTCTCTGTTGTGTCTGGCTGGCTGTTTAGATTGTGTCTATCTAGATTGTGTCTGTCTGTCCTGTCACCATCTGTCTATATTGTGTCTGTCTGTCTAGGACGGGTCCATTGCTTATTACTCACAATGGTACAAAATAAATAAACCCGAGAATGCTGTGAATTTCCTTGGGTGGTTCTGTCCTTGGCCATTTACCCAGCAAAGGCCATACCAGTGTCCCATACAACCCTGAGGTTCGCGCGCACACTCACAAATACACACACAGATGCACACAGCCCCGGAGTCTCGCTATAGACCCACACACACTGCGGAGTTTAGCTGCACAAACACACACAAACACACACGCACACAGAAGAACCTGGGAAAGCTCCCTCGCCATTTCGGAACACATCCCCCCATCCACGTAGGCCAGCGGCCCCATGTCACAGAAACACGGGTGGGGCAGTTCTCAGCCACACGGGACCTGGGAAGGAGCAGGAGGCCAGAGCGGCTGGGGGGGATGGGAGGTGATCATGGGGGGGTGGGGGGTGGCGGCACATAATGCAGTTTTCCTGGAAGGGTGAGAAGAAGCAGCCGATGTGGGGACCGGCTGGGCAACATTCCCCGACCAGGCAGACAGCTGACACCGGGCAGTGGGGTCACTGGGGCAGCTCACCGACCTCCTAGTCACCTGTGGAAACCGAGCTGGGAGCTGCTGGGCCATGGGAGCGCCCTGCACCCTAATAACCATCCTTCTCCTGCTGCCCATGCTGCAGGGTGAGTGGGGGCTGGGAACCAGCACACCTGGGTCCTATGGGAGGGGAGTGGGGGCTAGTGGGTTACAGCAAGGGGCACTGGGAGCCAGGACTCCTGGGTTCAATTCTCATTCTCAGCCACAGACACCCTCTCTCGTCCCCACCTTCTGAGCCAGCACCAAAAATGTACTGTAGGGATCTTGAAGATGCTCTAAATATTGTAATAACTCAGGGAGGAGGCTTCAGCAGGGAAGTGGTTAACAAGATAGGAAGTGCGACTGTGTTCTTGTCCTGTGGGCGGGGCAGGGCGAGAAAGACTCAGCTGTTGTCCCAGAGTCAAGGAGGAACCCAGGAGTCCTGGCTCCCAGCCCCCAGTGCTCTTACCACTAAACTCCCCTCCCTTGACCTCCCCTGGCTGGGGAGAGGGACTAGGTGTCCTGAGAGCTTTGTGTTACTTTGCACACTTTACTTTTAGTGAGTGTGTCTTTCTGTCTTTCTTCTGCTGTCTTCCTGATTCCTGGTCGTTTCTAAAACCGGTTTCCCCGCTTTGCGCCATCTGTGACTCCTCCTCCTGACTCCCTCAGCTGCACGGGACAATGGAATCCAAACAGGTATGTAACCTATCGCTGAATTCATATCACCTATCGCTTCACTCGGCTTCTGCACCAGGTGACTGGAGCGTAGCTAATGTGATACTGATTTTTTTAAAAGGCTCCAGAGGCGATCCCGGCAATTACAGGCTGATAAGCCTAACCTCTGTATTGAGCAAAGTGCTTGAAACTATAGTAAAGAACAGAATTGTCAGACACATAGATGAACACGATTTGTTGGGGAAGAGTCAATATGGTTTTTGTAAAGGGAAATCATGCCTCACCAATCTACTAGATGGCTCTGAGTGTGTCAACAACCATGTGAGCAAGGGTGATCCAGTGGATAAAGTGGACTTGGACTTTCAGACAGTCTTTGACAAGGTCCCTCCCCAAAGGCTCTGCAGCAACATAAGCAGCCATGGGATAAGAGGGAAGGTCCCTTCATGAGTCAGCATCTGGTTAAAAGTCAGGAAACAAAGGATAGGAATAAATGGTCAGTTTCCACAATGGAGAAAGGTGAATAGTGGTGTCTCCCAGGGGCCTGTGCTGGGATTACTGCAGTTCAACACACTCATAAATCATCCGGAAAAAGTGAGCTGGCAAAATTGGCAGATGTTAAAAATACCTTGTTAGTTAAGTCCCAGGCAGACAGTGAAGAGTTAAAAAAGGATCTCACAAAACTGGATGACTGGGCAATAAAATGGCAGCTGAAATTCAGTGTTGATAAATGCAAAGGGCTGCACACTGGACAGCACAATCCCAACTAGACGTATAAAACGATGGGGTCTAAATTACCTGTGACCACTCAAGAACGAGATCTCGGAGTCATTGTGGAGAGTTCTCTGAAAACACCCACTCAACGTCCAGCGGCAGCCAAAAAAGCCAACAGTATGTTGGGTATCATTAGGAAAGGGATAGAGAATAAGACAGAAAATATCATATTGCCTCTACATAAATCCACGGCACGCCCACTTCTTGAATACTGAGTGCAGCTGCGGCCGCCCCATCTCAAAAAAGATATTTTAGAATTGGGAAAAGTACAAAGGGCCAAAAAGACAATTAGGGGTTTGGAACGGCTTCCGTATGAGGAGAGATTAATAAGACTGGGACTTTTCATCCTGGAAAAGAGACGGCTAAGGGGGGATATGATAGAGGTCTATAAAATAATGACCGATGTGGAGAAAGTAGATAAGGAAGTGTTGTTTACTCCTTTTCATAATAGAAGAACCAGGGGTCACCTGATTAAATTAAGAGGCGGCAGGTTTAAAACAAACAAAAGGAAGTATTTTTTTCACACAACGCAGAGTCAACCTTTGGAACTTGTTGCCAGGGAATGTTGTAAAGGCCAAAATTATAACTGGGTTAAAAAAAAAGAGTTAGGTAAATTCATGAAGGGCAGGTCCATCTGTGGTTATTAGCCAAGATGGGCAGGGACATAACACCAGGCTCTGGGTGTCCCTAAACCTCTGTTTGCCAGAAGCTGGGAATGGGCGCAGGGGATGGATCACTTGATGATTCCCTGGTCTGTTCATTCCCTCAGGGGCACCTGGCACTGGCCAAGGTCGGCAGACCGGACACTGGGCTCCACGGACCTTTGGGCTGACCCAATATGGCCGTTCTCATGTTCTTACATATGAATCACAATGCCCCAGGGCGGCACTAGGGGCCGCTGTGCTGCAGGGAGAGGGGGCGCCCTTCCCGCAAGGGGCTTGCAGGTTGGGAGTGAAGGGCACAGGCAGAGCTGGGGGAACAGGGCTGGGCTAGCAGGGGCTGAGGTTCGGGAGTGAGGGGCACCGGCAGGGCTGGGGGGAAGGGCCTGGCCTAGCAAGGGGCTGCAGGTCGGGATTTTTGAGGGGGCACCGGCAGAGCTGGGGGGGACAGGGCTGGGCTAGCAAGGGGCTGCGGGTCGGGAGTTGAGGGGCTACCTGGCCAAGCTGGGGGGCAAGGGCTGGGCTGGAGGGCTGGGGTTCCGGGAGTGAGGGCTACGGGCAGAGCTGGGGTGGCAAGTGCAGGGCGGCTTGGCAGGCTGCGGTGTTGGAGTGAAGGGGCCACCTGGCCACGAGCCATTGGGCGGGCAGGCTGGGTCGCAGGGCCTTGCGGGTGGAGTGAGGTGGCATGCAGAGCTGGGGGGGCAGGGCTGGGCTAGCAAGGGGCTGCAGGTCGGAAGTGAGGGGCACCGGGCCAGAGCTGGGGGGGGACAGGCGCTGGGGCTAAGCAGGGGCTGCGGGTTGGGAAGTGAGGGGCATGGCAGAGCCCGGGGGGGACAGGGCTGGGCTGGCAGGGCTGCGGGTCGGGA